>NW_018225833.1:24699-25615 GCF_001263595.1 Phalaenopsis equestris | reverse complement strand
CCCCCTTACAGAGGCTACAATATGTAAAAATTTCAAGCCAAGGTGATGTGTCAATATGCATGGAGAATCAAATGATTCCACGTAGTATCTAATTAATTAAAAATATTTTATGCATCAAATATTCTTGCAAATTATTCCACATTATTCTCCTCTGTTCACTGAGCAAGAGGGTATTTTTATTTTGATTTTTCTACACAAAGTTATGTATTTTTGAAGTTTTGGGGATTAAATAAATAAGAAAATACCCCTATTTTTCTATTTAAACCGCGCGTGCCACCTCAACCTACGACGGCTCCGAAAGCATGCGTGGCACGCTCGGATTGGATGCCTCTGTCCACGTAGCTTGCTGACTCGGCCCACTGTTTATGTCCCGAAGCACTGTCCGGCTCGATCTCCCCTGTCCATTTAATACACGCTTGATCGGACGGCTCCTCTTCATCATCCCCGATAGAATGATCCCGTGCCCGTCCACACTAAAACCCTAAGATCTCAGCCTAGACTCAACTAAATCATTTCAGGTTTGATCATATGAACTCGTCTAAGTGAGACGAACATATCCATACGGTTAAGATGCCATGAAATTAAGCTTAAGTAAATGGAGAATCAAAATAAGTTTGGGAGGAGGAGGAGTTTTATACCTTTGCTCTGAGAAGGGAGGCTTTGATCAGAGGTGCTCGGCACGTTCGTTGGGGTCCAAGGAGGCTAGGGATTAAGTCCCTGGTCTTGGTGTAAAATCTAGGTGTGAATTCGACCAAGCTCGATTTCAGGTGTTGGTCTAGAGCTATGGTAGAGGCTCTGTAGAAGGTGGATTTGATGGGGCTCTTGCTATTTTCACTCTTGTGAAGGTGTGGGTACAAGTAATTGAAGTTTGGTGGAGTGTGGAGGTGTATTGGGCTCTGTCCTGGTTTCCGGCAGG
>NW_018225833.1:10214-23974 GCF_001263595.1 Phalaenopsis equestris | reverse complement strand
CAATTGGGGGGTCAATTTGAAGGAATTTTGAACTTTAATCAATTTGGTCATGTTGGGCTAGGCTTGGGTCTAGCTTGGGTCAGCCTTGGGCTAAGTCCAAATTGATTGTTGTAAATGATCAATAGGGACCTCATGAAGAGTTTTCAACATGAATTGGATGCCAACTTGGAGGTTAAGGCAATCAATTGGGTAAAATTTAGGGACTTAGCCAATTTGGGGCTAAATTTGGGAATTTTGGATTTAGGCCAAAATCAAAAAGAATTGAGACTTCACCAAGGTCAATTGATGGTTTATTTTGATGTATGTGAATGTCATAAAGATTTTTCAACATTAATTGAGGCCAATTGACTAGGCTATGGGTTCAATTTGGTGAGATTAGGTCATATGGTCAAAATTGGGGCTTTAACCCAAATCAAAATTGGGCTCAAATCATAGACCAATTGAGCTTGGATTTGGTTTATTTTAGTAATATCAAAAGTGAATTTGAGTTTAGGATTGGAATTGGGGTCAATTGAGGTCAAATTGATGGACATTTGAGTTGGACTTGGGGGAATTTGGTTCTTTTAAAGGCAATTTGGGGATTTTTGTTAAAGATGGTCAAATTGGCCAAATTGGGTTATGTGGTAGTTGAGATAAATGAAATTAGGAATATTTTGGATTTATTGGGATTTTCTAGGAATTTTAGGAATTTTTGGGATTTTGGATTATGGAGGGGTATTTTGGTAATTTGGCCAATTTTGGTAATTTTTGGTAGTTTGGGTACTTTCAAGGTTTTGAAATGATTTTTGAATAAGTTTGGTTATTTTGGTTAGATTTGGAGATTTTGGTCAAATTTGGGGTTCCAAGGGTATCTAGGTAATTTGGGGGAATTTAGGGGCAAAGGGTAGGTTGGGTATCTTGGTAGAGTTGGAGTGCCAACCACCGTAAATAAGCCATGGACCAATGGAAACCCCATTTTGGGTCCTCTACATAGTGGTCTTAGCCAAACCATAACCCTAGGGCTTGTAAGTTTAGGGGACCATCTATATGAGTATCCCAAAAAGATCAAGGGACCTAGGTTAGAAATTTGAGTTTAGGGTTGTGAGTGAATGGGGGTGCAGATGAGTGTAGTGAGTGCCTTAGCTCAAGACCAACACCCAAGGTCAACCCTAAGGTCCAACAATCCTAAGGGTGATTCATCCTGAGTTTCCCTCACAGTGACCCCACCTACTAAGTATTTAGAGGTTGAGACCAATATGTGAAACTTCAAGTTGAGTGGAGAAGAGTTTGGAATTTCTAATGGTGAGGATTCCATGTCTAGTTTTCTAGGAATAGTCACTAGGAAAAACCCTATGGCTAGACCCTAGGCTACTAAATGGGATAAACTAAACCTCAACTCAAAATGAGGTCAACACATGTTTATCCTTGTTTTAATAGAGATGCTACAAGTTATTATTACCCTTTTTTTATATTTATAGTCAACTCTAACACCCATGCATATTCATAATTAACATTAGCACTATTTTGTATTCATAATTGCTTGATGAAGGGCATCTAACAACCCGATTCTCTTGTCATTTGGTTGGTTGATGTCATTTGTTTGGCCGACAAACGTTCACTTGAGCGAAAGTCTATAGACTGCCCTTTTTAGGGAATCCTGAGTTGAAGCCCTCCTAGGTGAACCTAAGCCATCAGACAGAGAGTATATCTTTGTAATGGGACAGACATCTCTCCTTATATAAGGTGCCTTCTTAGAGGATCAAAAAGATTTTCCAAGGGGTGTATTTTGGCCATCTTTCTATGAATTTTCAAAATCGATTGAGAAAGTTAGTCTTAAACGACGGTCATCCCCAAAACTCAAGCCAAACCAAGAATTAGAAAGAATTGAATCCGAGGAAAGTCATTCAAGACTAACTTCCCCAGTCGATTCCATAACTCATAACAAAGATGGCCAAAAGACACCCACATAAAACCTTTCAGATACTCTGAGAATGCTTGACCTGACCCACAATTACACAGACATTTATGCTCCTTAATATGCCAAAAACTTAACCCAAATTATATTTAGCAACTATTTAGAGCAAATGTAAAATGATTAAAGAAATAAATTTCTCACTAAGGGTACTACTCAAGTACATGTATCGTTTCAAGTAATATAGAGTTTTCTTTAAGTACCCCAGTATCGACCCCACGAGGAAGCTGATAACATGTAAATGATAAAATTAAATACATGAATATTAACTTCAAGAGAACTTTAATTAAGATTGCAACAACTATCTAAAAATGAAAATTAAGTTTACTAAATTCTACAATATGCAAATAAAAATTAATGTAATGGCTTATACAATATTGACAAAGAGACTTTCTCTTGCCAATAATTCAAAATCAGTGAAGGATTTCAAAATTTTTTTGGAAACTTAAATGTGGTATTGTGAAAAATAGGAGCAAGAATTTTTCATTACTTTCTTTCAAATTGTGCCATAAACAATGGCTAATCTAAAGTTGGTGTTGGCATGTATAGTAATGTTATGTAGGTTCTAATTTCTCACTCCTATATTACCTATTATACTCTCTCTGTAGAACCTATCAGTGACCCTTAGTTTAATCTCTAAGCCAAATTGATAAAAGAATCTAGCCTGTCACTCTAGAAACATCAATTCTATGCCCAACAAAGCTTTTCTCCCTATTTCTTTGTACCCCATTTAGAAGATCAAGACTGCTCTTTCCAATGTAGAATTTTGGGGTTCCAAGGGTATCTAGGTAATTTGGGGGAATTTAGGGGCAAAGGGTAGGTTGGGTATCTTGGTAGAGTTGGAGTGCCAACCACCGTAAATAAGCCATGGACCAATGGAAACCCCATTTTGGGTCCTCTACATAGTGGTCTTAGCCAAACCATAACCCTAGGGCTTGTAAGTTTAGGGGACCATCTATATGAGTATCCCAAAAAGATCAAGGGACCTAGGTTAGAAATTTGAGTTTAGGGTTGTGAGTGAATGGGGGTGCAGATGAGTGTAGTGAGTGCCTTAGCTCAAGACCAACACCCAAGGTCAACCCTAAGGTCCAACAATCCTAAGGGTGATTCATCCTGAGTTTCCCTCACAGTGACCCCACCTACTAAGTATTTAGAGGTTGAGACCAATATGTGAAACTTCAAGTTGAGTGGAGAAGAGTTTGGAATTTCTAATGGTGAGGATTCCATGTCTAGTTTTCTAGGAATAGTCACTAGGAAAAACCCTATGGCTAGACCCTAGGCTACTAAATGGGATAAACTAAACCTCAACTCAAAATGAGGTCAACACATGTTTATCCTTGTTTTAATAGAGATGCTACAAGTTATTATTACCCTTTTTTTATATTTATAGTCAACTCTAACACCCATGCATATTCATAATTAACATTAGCACTATTTTGTATTCATAATTGCTTGATGAAGGGCATCTAACAACCCGATTCTCTTGTCATTTGGTTGGTTGATGTCATTTGTTTGGCCGACAAACGTTCACTTGAGCGAAAGTCTATAGACTGCCCTTTTTAGGGAATCCTGAGTTGAAGCCCTCCTAGGTGAACCTAAGCCATCAGACAGAGAGTATATCTTTGTAATGGGACAGACATCTCTCCTTATATAAGGTGCCTTCTTAGAGGATCAAAAAGATTTTCCAAGGGGTGTATTTTGGCCATCTTTCTATGAATTTTCAAAATCGATTGAGAAAGTTAGTCTTAAACGACGGTCATCCCCAAAACTCAAGCCAAACCAAGAATTAGAAAGAATTGAATCCGAGGAAAGTCATTCAAGACTAACTTCCCCAGTCGATTCCATAACTCATAACAAAGATGGCCAAAAGACACCCACATAAAACCTTTCAGATACTCTGAGAATGCTTGACCTGACCCACAATTACACAGACATTTATGCTCCTTAATATGCCAAAAACTTAACCCAAATTATATTTAGCAACTATTTAGAGCAAATGTAAAATGATTAAAGAAATAAATTTCTCACTAAGGGTACTACTCAAGTACATGTATCGTTTCAAGTAATATAGAGTTTTCTTTAAGTACCCCAGTATCGACCCCACGAGGAAGCTGATAACATGTAAATGATAAAATTAAATACATGAATATTAACTTCAAGAGAACTTTAATTAAGATTGCAACAACTATCTAAAAATGAAAATTAAGTTTACTAAATTCTACAATATGCAAATAAAAATTAATGTAATGGCTTATACAATATTGACAAAGAGACTTTCTCTTGCCAATAATTCAAAATCAGTGAAGGATTTCAAAATTTTTTTGGAAACTTAAATGTGGTATTGTGAAAAATAGGAGCAAGAATTTTTCATTACTTTCTTTCAAATTGTGCCATAAACAATGGCTAATCTAAAGTTGGTGTTGGCATGTATAGTAATGTTATGTAGGTTCTAATTTCTCACTCCTATATTACCTATTATACTCTCTCTGTAGAACCTATCAGTGACCCTTAGTTTAATCTCTAAGCCAAATTGATAAAAGAATCTAGCCTGTCACTCTAGAAACATCAATTCTATGCCCAACAAAGCTTTTCTCCCTATTTCTTTGTACCCCATTTAGAAGATCAAGACTGCTCTTTCCAATGTAGAATTTGATACTTACAAGTCAATAAATCTTAGCCCTTTCGAGTCTATAAATTCCTCAACAGGTTTTAACAATATGAGTGGATAATTTGTAAAGTAAATGAATGACCAGTAAAAATAACATCACATTTTTTAGGAATAAAAGAAGTTCTGACAAAATCAAAAATGAATTACTTAATTACTTCTTATTGGAAGGAGAAAGAAAAAAAACTACTCACAAAGCATGGGGATAACAAAACAAAGAATATTTATAAAACTCTAATCTAAAGTACAAAACTTAAGGACAGATAAAAATACTTATTTAGAATGTTTCCCCAAGCACTCCTTTGAAGTTCTCTAACTTCTCTGACTCCAACAACACTTAAAAGACTCAAAAACATCAGAAATAACTAAGACTCACAAGGAAAACTTCTTACACACTTAACACACTCACACGCTATGAAAGTCTCTAAATTCAACCCCCTAGCCCTTTGGAATTAATCCATATTTATAGAGTTTCGAAAATGACCAAGGGTTGCTTCAGACATCTCTTAAAAATTTGGCCTCATTCAATGAATTTTTGGGAAAGTAACTGTGGCGCCTAGGTACCCAACCGTCGCGCCTAAGCGATATTCAAATTCTGCATTTGGCGCCTAGGCGCCAGTTCAGCTGGGTTGGCACTTTTCTTCTATTTAGCCTATTTTTGCCCCTTTTTAATATTTTTTTCTCATTTTTACTCTTAAATTATTTTTCTTGCACCTGCAACCAAAAACAAAAAAAAACCCTTTATTAAAGCATAATATCCTAAAAAATTGAACATAAAATGTACATAAAAAAGGTAATTTGAAGGGGGATCAATTACCCTAAACTTAAACGTTACTTGACCTTAAGTAACCTTTCTTACTATATATGAAAATTATAACTTATGAAAGTGAATTTTAAATGTTGATTTCTATTTTTTTTTTATAAATACAATAGTGAAACTTTAGAAAAAATTTTAATAACATATGTTAAAACCAGAATGTGAAAATATTTAGTAATCAAATTTAAGAATTTTGATTTCTTATTTATTTCAAGAATAAATGTAATTTGTTATATTAAAGAGACTTAGAAAAATTACATGAAAAAGAATATCATGAGAACTTTGCTAGCAATGATGCTAGTACTTCATAAATAAGTTTAGAAATGTAATTAAGTCTCTTTCCTTAAGATGATTTAAGTGAAGTCAATTTTTTATTAGGCATCTCCTCAAGCTTCTCCTCACATTTATTTTTCTTTTTTGCTTTCTAATTTTTCTTTTTAATTTCTTTTTTTCTTTCAATATCATTTTCAATCCTTTTTTTTCTTTTCATGGCATGTGAGGATTATTATATCTTGATAGCCATTAATGTTTTTGAACTCCATCACCCTCTTCTTAAAGTTAAAACCTTTTCACATTTCCTTACTTGATAAATGTGTATTAGACTTGGAAAAGATTTTTCATAAAGTTTGTATTCTTTCTTTTCAAATTAAAATCAAAGGTCTTTAACATTCACAAAAATATAAATTTTTTTATTTAAAGACGAAAAGCAAAGTTTTATACTCTTGTAATAAATATCACAAATCTAGAATTAATCTTATTATTAAAAACGATTTTATTTAAGTTTACTAAATTATTTATAAAATAAAAATCATAGTTATCTCAAGCTATCTCAACATAACACAAGTTATATTAAAGTAATTTTTGAAAATATATTCTACTAAGGACAAATAAGGTTCAGTTTTAAAAATTTTCTCCCTTCCCCTAAACTTAAATTTTAAATTAGTCTAGAAAGTTAAGTTTATAAAAGCATGAAGAAAGGGAAAAATTTTAAATTCTAAGCAAGAGAATAGTATAGGTACAATGAGAAAAAAAGTTTTGAGTAGTAGACAATTTAAATTAAAAATAAATATATCATGAAAATTTACAGGTTAAAAGAACTACTCTAACACATATTCAGTTCTAAGCAAAAGAGTAACAGAAGTAATAGTGAAAATAAAAGCACAGAGTAGCAAAACATACATACACAGTCTAACATAAGATAGATCTAGAAATCATAACTGCTACATAATAAGAAACAAATCTAATCCTCTTCCTCCTCATCATCATTATCAGAATCAAATAGAATATCTTTATCCAATGATCTGTGACTCTTAAAAGGTGTGAATCGAGGAAATGTAGGAAATTCAACTGTATGGTCTCCCTTCATGAATTTCACCAATACCTCCTCATAATCAACATCATAATCACTCTTCCTTCTAATAAAATCTTCCATATGATTAAACTTGTTTTTTATATGTTACATAAGACACTGGATCAAGAACATATCATCCTTGTGTTCAAAATATCTTTCACTTAACACATCTCAATATCTAGATGGAGGCTCCGAAGCAGGAGAAGTAGAAGGTCAAGAAGTAGAAGGTCTAGAAGTAGAAGCAGAAGGTGCACCTTGAATTCTATCTCTAGGTCATTAATGCGCCTCTAGTGTGTGTTGTTTTTCTGCAAGTTTTATGTCAATTTAAATTCCCAAAAACAGTGCAAAAATCTTCACCCTTCCCGAAATTATGCAGTAATTTAGTTCTCAAAAATATAGCAAAAAACTTGACCAAATTTATATTAAGTATTTAATGTGTAAAATTGAAATGTTTATAAAATATATAAATTAGTTCACACACTAGTGGTTCTACGGAAGTGCACGTATCACTTTAAGTAATATAGGGCTTTCCTTAAAAACCCCAGTATCGATCCCACAGAGAAGCGCAGTAAGAAACCTCTTAGGCTAATTCGAGTCTACTACTATAAAGTCTTAGTTTGGAAGATGGAAATTATATGATAAAAACATAATAACAACATAAATCACAATATTCAAACTATAAAAATTAAAGTAAGAAAGAAAAGTTAAAATAGGTTTAATGAATGCTAACAAAAATGTAACTAAAAAAACTAAGTTTAACAAACTAATTTCTAAACTTAAAAGTTAAATTTACTAAGAATAAAAAAAGTTTTATGGAGAAGAGTTCAAATTTTAGAAAGCATCCTTCCCCTCTAAAATGAGCATATGGATTATGAAGAAATTAAAATCATTTGAAAAAATATAAATAAAAACTTTTTTGAGTCAAATTGGAGCAATCCTATTCTTTACCCTCTTCTGAGTGCTATAAAGAACATTGACTAATCCAGAATTTGGTCCCTAATTCCGTGGTTAGGCTGGGAGGATACTGTCTGCTACTCCAAGCTCCCAATACTCCCTCCCCTGAGGGATAACAATCTCACATTAATTTCCAATCAACTAGACCAAATTGTGGATTTTAATTTGTCACCTTAAGTTTTAATCTAGGGGATTTTAATCTATCACCTTAAAATCTCCAATTTTTCATCCAACAAAGTATATTTCTCTATTTATTTACGCTCAATTCCATGGATGACAAACTCTCCCATGAAATCAAATGTGATTCTCCCCATGCTGTAGGAATCATAACCCTTTCTGAACATATGTTTCTTAACACATTTTAACTTCTCAATTGGTCAAATCAAAAAATAAATGAAGATCTGGTTTCAAATCATCACAAATTACTGACATTTAAAATTGTATAAAACAAAATCAATTCTTCACAAAACCAAATCTCATTGTAGGGAGAAGGATAAAGAAGACTACTCAGAATTCATGAGAAGGATATGGCAAAACACGGATTTAATTAATAAAAATAAGTTTACAAAATAAAAGAAATAAAAGACACATGTTATCTCACAATCCTTCCCAAGCAAATCTCTAGAAGTTCTCTTCAAGCCTTTCTCTCTTTACAAGTCTTCTCAAGTCTCTCTTAGCAATGTAATGATGAAGAAATCTATCACCTTTCCTCCCCTCTTACAATCCTTGAAGAAAATCTCCAAGCCTTTGACTTTCTCTCTCTTTCTCTCTCCCTTTCCTTCTTCGTACTCTCACGCCACACACACACACACAGACTCACACATGCCAAAAACTCCTCCTCAAGCCCTAGACTTCCCTTTCTTTTATAAAAGGATGCCTCCCTCCAAAAATAATTCAAAATTCCTTAAAAATTCTACCTAAAAGTCAACTATTTTGAATTCAAAAGACATGTCCATTGATCTAAGAGACATATCCCTTCATAAAAGAACCTTCCAATGTGTTTAAGTGCATTGAATCACTTCAAGGGGTGTTTAGAACAAGTGTCCCTCTAAAAATTTGCCCAAAATTTGTCCCAAACCACCTTAATCCGCCAAAAGTCGTCTCTGACACATCATGCGCCACCCTGAGGCAGCTCAACCATTTTGCTTCGTTTGGCTTCGTTTCAGCACTGATTCGCTCTATTTTAGTTGCATTTTGCTCCTGACAGATATACCTACAAAAAATGCATGAAACCAACCTTTCTTTAAAGAGTAGTTTCATTCAAAACATGTGAGAAACATAAAGTAGATTAAGCATGGAAAAACTTATCGAATTGTGTGAAGTCACAATTTTCTTTCTCGGTCATTTTTACTCCAAATTGCTTTTTACTCCAAATTGCATCATTACAAATTGCATCATTATTGCTTCATTTTCTCCAAAATTCCATTTCATGTACCTGAAACCAAAAATATATAAAATACCTTCCTTTAAAGTGTAATATCATTTAAAATTATTAAAACTGAGCATAAAATATATATAAAAAAGTAGGTAATTTTTAGGCGTGTCAAAATCCCCCAAACCTAAATGTTACTTGTTTTCAAGTAACCCTTTTACTACATAAAAATCTAACTTAGGATAGAGAATAACGTATAACTTCTATACTATAGTTTGATAAATAAAATATAAAAATTTAAGAAAAATAGTTATTAACTTAAATTCAAACTCTAAGACTAAGAGTACTTAATAATCAAATTTAAGATTTCTGAATCTCTTTTCATTTCAAGAAGAATTGCAATTTTTGATACAAGGATACTTAGAGCATTCATATGAAAAAGAAATTCATGAAAACTTCACTAGTAAAGGTGCTAATATTCAAATACAACTTATAAAATGTAATAAAGCTTTATCCTTTAGTTGATTCAAGTAAAGCCATTTTTTTATAAGACATCTCCTCAAGCTTCTCCTCACTGAATTTTTCTTCTTTTCATTTCTTTTATTTTTCCTTCATTTTTTCTTCTCATTTTTTTTCTTTTAGGATCTTTCCAATCCTTTCTTTTCTTTTTCTTTTCAAGTGAGGATTATTAAATGTGGATAGCCTTTAATAATTTTGAACTTCACTATCCTCTTCTTAAAGTTATAACTCTTTACCTTTCTTTACTTTATAAATTCATATTAGTTTCTGATTTTTCATAAAATTTTATTCTTTTCTTCTTACATGAAACTCTAAAATTCTTAATACTTTAAAAATACAATTTCCTTTACTTTAAATAGAAAAACATAGTTTTATATATTCATACCAAATATTCTTAACTTTAGAATTAACCTTCATTATTAAAAAACTCTTACCTAAATTTATCATAATATTCATAAATATAAATATAGTCATTTAAAGTTAAACTCTAATATCCAAGGTCATGTTAAATTAATCTTAAAAATATATTTAATTGAGGACAAACAAAATTTAGTTTACTTCTTTTTAAAAGGAAATTTTCTTTCCCCCAAACTTGAATTTTTAAATATTTAGCACTTAATTCCATAAAATTTAGTAGTAAGAAAAAACTAAAATTTGAATCTACTAACTACTACAACATTCTATCAAATTCATATACGTACAAAATCTGGATAGAATGACTGTAGAAAAAAGTAAATCTAGCCTAAAACATGCATGCAATAATATTAAACTAAAAGGAAGTAATCTAAATTTAAAATTTATTTTTCTTCCTACCCCCAAACTTGATTTTAAAAATGTATAACATTCAATAGAGAAAATATAAGCAGGAAGAAAAACAGTTAAAAAATTCTATCAATCACAAACATTTTACAAGTATTCATTAGAACAGAACAATATGTAATGGAAAGTAAGTCTAAACTAAAACATGCTTGATAAAATGGAAAGAAAGACCTACAAGTGGAATAGGTATCGGCATAGGAATTTATATATTTATTTGTTCTTCCAATCTTTCTATTATTGTAACACAAATACAAACACACTTGATAAATGAGGTTAATTCTTCCCTTAACTCATTGCATCTCACTAACTTACTTCTAATTTCTAACAGAATCACTACACAGATATATTGGTACTTATAAATAATTGTATAGATTCTAATCCCAAAGATAAGATTACCCCTGATATATTGGCTCTGGAGCACCAGCCTCAGGTGTCACCATATCCCTTCTATTAAGCACCTATAATAGTAGTAAGGATAGTGTAAATTCATCCACATGTTACTCATCAAATAGGTTAGCTACTCCTATCAAATGAAAATAAAGTCAAAGAAAAGAAGTAACAAAATTGAGATAGAATTGTCACTGTTAAAATTCATAATGTCTCTTATAAAACTCAAGTTCGGGTGAGACCCGAGTCGTAGTGGACTCGTCAATCCAACTACTACAAGAGAACATATAAGTCTAGCCATAATAAGAAGTTAAGGAATCACCTCCCTCATAATACACAAAGATCAAATAAAACTACTAACAATCCAAACATCTACCAATCATCAATCAAAGCAAACACAATATAACACTAATAATCATAACTTCAAGCACACTAAATCAAACCACACTGATAACTATGGGTTGCATCCCATAAAGCACTTTTTTTAACGTCGTCAGCCTAAAAAATGATTCCACCTGGATCAAAATTCCATTTTAAGTGATCCTTGATCAATCACCAATCTTTTCCAGATCCATAGATTCCTACAAAGTCTTTGAATTTAAAATTTTCTTTCAGCTCTTTCTTTTCAGATTGATTCATATCCTTGTTCCTCATATTTCTGTCTAGATCCAATATTCTTCTAGTGATTTTCTCAATTTTCATATTAATATCATCCTTAAATTTTATAAGAAATGGCTCTTCATAAGATACTTTATGATCTCCCAAATTTTGGACCAGATTCTCTCTAGATAATTTAAATTTTGGATCAAATTCTTCTATGTTACTCTTTTGTTTAGGGTTATCTTTCAATTCTTCCCCTTGGTACCGAGTAAATGATAGAGATGGTCTTTCTATATTTATCTTAGTTAAGGAAAAAGGTTTTTCTAATTCCTTGGGAATTTTTTTTCATTTGTCTTTCAATCTCCTTATCCTCATTTCTCAACTCAAAATTCTTTTGAAACATATCCTTGAAACATATCCTCCATATCCTCGAATTCTCTTCTAAATATTCGTTCAATAATTTTAAATTTCTCATCGTTCATCTCCTTAGGGTTTATCTTAAGTTCACTAGGTAAAATCTCTAGGGGGGTAACTGTTAATTGCATTCATAATCTACTCTAGTTGGTTTTCTATATTCTTTATTGCGACCTCTTGATTTTCCAACTGTCTCGTCATTTGAAACATAACCTCTTCTAGCATTAATTCTTTCTCTTCATCATGTGGATTGGAGTTAAATTGAGGATGATTGCTAACTGAGTTAATAATCTGCCCCAGTTGGTTTTCCATATTCCTTATTGCGGTCCCTTAACACTCCAACTCACTCTCCATTAGAGTAACAACCTCTTTAAATAAATCCTTCTCCTCATTTTGGGGGTTGAAGTTAAAATTATGAGGAAAAGAATGTTCATTATTATAATAGCCATGATTATTCCAACTACATGTCTGATTAAATTGATTATCTTCCTAAATTTGGTATTCTCCTCCAAAATTATTATTCCTGTTAAAATTCAAATGATTTTGCCAACTTGGATTCTAATAATTGGAATAAGAATTATGTATATCATGGTCAGTTTCAATCCATTGTCTAAATGATTTTTTCTCAATAATGGGGGTTCCTTGAGGATATCTTTTTTATGTATTGATCCAACTTCCTCTCAATATCTGCAACCTGAGAAATTAAAATTATAAGCTAATCTTCTTGAAAATTTTCCACTCTTTCGAGGTTTACTCTTTCAAAGCTACTAGCATTATAATCCAAATCTGAATATTCATTTTATTGTTGATCCATCATTTCTACATTAAATTCATGGAGTCTTCTCCAATCTCTCCCAAAATTTCTCTCCAAATTTGACTTGTAAAATTAAATGTCTGTACCTCCTGAACTACGCATACAAATCTAAAGACTTAAGTAATAGGATAGATACCAAAAATATTTTTGGTATTTTGGATTTTATTTAAAATAAACACACAATAATTAAGCACACTATATAATAATACTATAAATTTCAAATCTAAGTCTTATATGTTTAAATAAAATTCTCCTAAAGTTCTTACCAAAGCTTCCCCGGCAACGGCGCCAAAAAATTGATGTGACCCTAATGTGTGTTGTTTTTCTGCTTTTCTAATGTCAATTTAAATCCCTGGTAATAGTGCCAAAATCTTGACCCGTCCCAAAATTATGCAGTGATTGTTTTAGCTCCCACTACTCCCTCCCCTGAGGGCAAACAATCACACGTTGTTTTCCAATCAACTTGACCAATATGAGGATTTTAATCTGTCACCTTAAAATCTCCAATTCTACATCCAACAAAGTATAATTCTCTATTTATTTGCACTCAATTCCATGGATGACATACTTACTCATGAAATCAAATGTGATTCTCCCCATGTTGTAGAAATCATAGCCCTTTCGGATCATATATTTCTCAACACATTTTAACTTTTCAATTGGCCAAATCAAAAAGTAAATAAAGATCTGGGTTAAAATCATCACAAATTATTGACATTTAAAACTGTATAAAACAAAATCAATGCTTCACTAAACCAAATCTCATTGTGTGGAGAAGGATAAAGAAAACTACTCAGAATACTACTCAGAATTCATGAGATAGAAAACTACTCAGAATTCATGAGATGGAAACGACAAAACATGGATTTCATTAATAAAAACAAGTTTACAAAATAAAAGAAATAAAAGACACAACTTATCTCACAATTCTTCTCAAGTAAATTCTTAGAAGTTCTCTTTAAGGCTTTCTCACCTTGCAAGCACTCTCAATTTTATCTTAGCAACGTAATGAAGAAGAAATTTGTCACCTTCCCTCTCCTCCTACAATCCTTGAAGAAAATCTCTAAGCCCTTGACTTTCTGTCTCTCTCTTTCCCA
>NW_018225833.1:0-10171 GCF_001263595.1 Phalaenopsis equestris | reverse complement strand
ACACACAGACACACACACACACACACACACACACACTCACACATGCCAAAAACTCCTCTTCAAGCCCTAGACTTCCCTCTCTTTTATAAAAGGTTGCCTCCTTCCAAAAAGAATTCAAAATTCCCTAAAAAATTCTATCCAAAATTCAACTCTTTTGAATTCAAAAGAAATGTCTATTGATCCAAGAGACATATCCCTTCATAAAAGAACCTTCTAAAGTGTTTAGATGCATTGAATCACTTGAAGGGGTGTTTAAAACAAGTTTCTATTTAACAATTTGCCCAAAGTTCATCTCAAACAGCCTAAATCTACCAAAAGTCTTGTCTATCACATCATGCGCCAATTTTGGCGCATCATGCGCCGGTTTGGCGTATCATGCACCACCCTGCAGCAGCTCCACCATTTTCCTTCGTTTGGTTCCGTTTCAGCTCTGATTCGCCTCATTTCAGTTGTGTTTTGCTCCTAACGGATATACCTAAGAAATAAGCATGAAAACAACCTTTATTTAAAGTGTAATTTCATTCAAAAACATGTGGGGAATGTAAAGTAGATTAAGCATAGAAAGATATATCAAAATGTGTGAAGTCAGAATTTTCTTTTTTGCTCGTTTTTACTCCAAATTGCATCATTTTTGCTTCATTTTCTCCAAAATTCTATTTCTTGTACCTGAAACCAAAAATATGCAAAATACTTTACTTTAATGTGTACTATCATTAAAAATCATTAAAATTGAGCATAAAATTTATATGAAAAAGTAGGTAATTTTTATGTGTATCAGTCGTCCATATATATCAACATTAGCCTTCTTAATTAGCTTAAGTGGCTTCAACTGCTCTTCCTAATTTTTAAACTTAATTCCAGAGTCTTTGCAAAGAGTAAATATTAAAGATGGAAATCCAAGGCCTCAAGTCTTATTAGCTCTGTCAGAAGTATTAATAGTGTCATAAATAAGAGCACCCACATCTATATGTTTTCTTTCTTGAATGCAGTAATTTAGAATAGCTCTTTATTTAGTCACTTCACTTAAATGATTCGAAGGAAGGAGGCAAGCAGAAATAAAATAATTTCATGCCTTTGAAGTAGCATTGAGCTTAGAAGAAGAAAAATTAACCTTTCGATCATTTTGAACCTTCCAAGCTCCACGACCATTAGTCAAATATGCTACAATCTGATCTAACTCCTCCTCAAATTTAATGAATTCTGAATAGAAACAGCCAATCTCAGGTGCAAGACTATATATCACGTTAATCCTCTCAGCAGTAAACTCTACTCCTCTTCATCAAACAAACACTTCGTCATCATCTGCTTCAGATAAATTTGCATAAAATTCTCTAACCACACTGATACATCAAAAAAGTATGTATTTTTAAATATATATTTTATGCTTATTTTTTGTGATATTGTACTTTAAAGAATGGTATTTTCATATTTTTGATGAAGTTATATCAATTTTAGGTATTTGGAGCAAAAGTAGCAAAAATTATGAAATTTGGAGTCAAAACAGTGAATTTTGGGATTCTGCCGCAAGATGAGCCAACTTACAGAGAACTGGCACAAGATGCGCTAGACTGACGCAAGATGCGCCAAAACCCAGAACATCACGGTCTTTAGCAAACTGGTGCAAGATGTACCAGATTGGCGTCATATGTGCCATTTCAAAGAGATCTGGTGCAAGATGAGCCAGATTTGGTGCAAGATGCGCTAGATGTAGCGCAAGATGCGCCAGAGATGACTTTTTGTGAATTAAGGTGGTTCAAGACAAAATTTGCATAAATTTTCAAAGGGACACTTGTTCTCAACATCCCTTGGAGTGATTCAACACATCTAAACACTTTAGAATGTTATTTTATGAAGAGATATGTCTCTTAGATAATTGGACATGCCTTTTGAATTCAAAAGAATTGACTTTTAGATAGAATTTTGGAGGGAATTTTGAATTCTTTTTAGAAGGAGGCTTCCTTTTATAAAAGAGAGGGAATTCTAGGGCTTGAAGAGAAGTTGAGTGGTTTGTAAAGGGGGGCAAAAAGATGAGATAGAGAGAGATAAAGTCAAGGGCTTGGAGATTTTCTTCAAGGATTGTAAGAGGAGAGGGAATTTGGGAGAGGGAATGAGGAGAGGGAATTTGAGAGATTTCTTCTTCATTACACTTCTAAGAGAGAATTGAGAGTGCCTGTAAAGTGAAAAAGGCTTTAGAGAACTTTTAGGGATTTGCTTGGGAAGAATTGTGAGATAAGTTGTGTCTTTTATTTCTTTTGTTTTGTAAACTTGTTTTTATTTATGAAATCTCTGTTTTATCGTATCCTTCTCATGAATTTTGAGTGGTCTTCTTTATCCTTCTCTCTACTTTGAGATATGGTATTGTGAAGAATTGATTTTGTTTTATATAGAATTGGAAGAATTGATTTTGTTTTATATGATTTTTAATGTCAATAATTTGTGATGATTTGAACTCCTATTTTCATTTACTTTTCGATCTGGCCAATTGAAATGAAATGTGTTGAGAAACATATGTTCCAAAAGGGCTACGATTTCTACAACATGGAGGGAATCACATTTGATTTCATGAGAGAGTATTTCATCCACGGGGTTGAGTAAAAATAAATAAGGAAATATACTTTGTTGGATGCAAAATTGGAGATTTTAAGGTGACAGATTAAAATCCTCAATTTAGTCCATTTGATTGGAAAATAATGTGTGATTATTAGCCCTCAGGGGAGGGAGTAGTGGGAGCTCTAGAGTGGCAGTTGTTAACCACAAAATTAGAGACCAAATTCTGGATTAGTCGATATTCTTTATGCACTCGAAAGAGAGTAAAGAATAGGTTCGCTCCTATTTTGCACAAAACAGTTTTTATAATGATTTTAATTTCTTTACAATCCATATACTCATTCTATAGGGGAAGGATGCTTTCTTAAATTTGAACTTTCTGTCACATAAACTTAGTTTAATTTTCATAATTTTACTTTTGAATGTTTAGAATTTATTTTAGTTAATTTTGTCTTTCAACTTCATTTTAATTAGCATGCACTTTGTTACTTAATTTTCAAATTTTGCACTTCACTTTTTGTATTTTTAAAAATTGTATTTTACATTATAATCTTAAGAATTTAAAGAATTTACTTATAGGATTTCCAATTTCCCTATGGGATCGATATCTAGGACTCCATTAAAGCCCTTTATTACTTGAGTGATACGTCTACTTGCATTATTTTTAAAGGGGATTTGGCAGTTTAAAGATTTTTAAAAGATAAAACTATTTTCACTGAAGTTATTTTGTTGGGATTAATTTGCATATTTGTTATTTTATCTCTCATGTGCAATTTGTAATATTAAAAAATATTTGGAAAATTAACACACTAAATCTACTCGCATCACACAGTGATGATGACAACAACAGTAAAGTAACAAAAACTCTCTCATTGACGTGTCACAATAATATTCTCTAATTCTCCACTAGGTCGATAAAAACATCACTCCGTAATAAAATTTCTTAAAGAAGCAAATTTGTTACAGCAAATTTTCGAATTTACACTGCCAAATTTGGCACCGTCATAGGATTCCTTTCCTCTTTCTCTCTCTGTCTTTAGAGCCATCTAAAATAAATTTGAAGAAAAATTTCCACCAAATTTCAAAATCAAGAAAATAGGCTTCCTACAAGCTTTTTCAAGCTAACAAAGCCTAGATACATGGATTTTTCACCACAAAATAAAAAATTTTTGCAAATCTTTTGTCTATACTCAATGTATGAAAAAATCTATGGTGAAATGCAAAATAACTATGCCTAACTGTAGATCTAACCTCGAGAAGATAAATACTGATATTTTTAAACCAAGAAACTTGAAGATTTGGCTCTAAGAAGCATTCTAGGGCTAGTTTTTGCAAAAAAATAGGAAGAAAATGAAGTTTGGTCTTTAATAATGGCATGGGTTCGATTTAAATCACAAAAAATTTGAGTTTCAGCTAGTTCAGGTGAATCAGCACCTAGGCGCGGGTTTTGGCGCCTATGCGCCATGCTCTGCGGCGCGCCAAACTTATAATTTTTCTTTATTTGGGTTTTAAGTGTAACACAGCAAGCCTAAGTCTTTTAAACCAAAATATCTCATTAACTTAAAATCACACCTCAAAATTATTATGTCCCAAACATCTTCTATTTTCCAATTTCAATTCATAATTAATTCCAACATTCTAACAAGGGGGCTTACACAAACATAACTTTCATTAAACCTTCAATCAAAAGAACAATATCACACAAAAATACTTTTAAGCAAATCAAGATAAACAAACTAATACACAGTCAATAGCAAGATAAAGTAGCACACATAACACATCCTTTACTAAAGCAAACACAAACATCAATCACAAATAGTAGAATTCTATTCTAATGATCAATCTCTATTTATCTCATTCTCGTCACCCTTCTCAGATGCCAAAAATCTATGATTAAATTTGTAGAAATCAAGAGCGTGAGGAAATTCCATAGCCTCCTTTTCATCAATCCATTTGTTCTTGTTATTTATGGCTATTTGTGCATCTTGATAACTATCCAAGTGATCGGATTGAAGTTTCATTTGCCACTCCAAGTGCTCGTACTGGTGATACATCTCATGCAACTTTTTGTGAAGATTGGAAAGCTCCTCTTCAATCTTCTTAACTTGCTCTTCACCTTCTCCAAACTTAGTGCTAAGAATCCATTGAAAAAAGTTTGGGCATCTTTATGCACAAACTTATTTCCAACTCCATTCTCTCTATTCTCTGTGGAACCAAGTAAGATCTCCAAAGCTCTTTTTCTCTAGTCTAAATCTTGAAGGAATGAAGATTAGGGATGAAGGCTAGGCAATTTTATAGAGAACACATGAAGAAAAATTGCTTTGGGATGGTTTTCCCACATCCATAAACTATGGCGCCTAGACACCAGCATCACAGGACTCTAGCGCTTAGCCACCAATTGTTGGCGCCTAGGCACCGGTGTCTAAGTGAACACTAATTTGCCTAACGTCAAATTTCTTTATTTTCAATCATGTTTAGTACCTTAAATAGTGTTAAAAGAATGTTACTAAAGCAAAGGATAGTCATGATACTACAAAAATAAACATAAATCAAACCACATTGAGAACTATGGGTTGCCTCCCATAAAGCGTTTGTTTTAACGTCGTCAGCCTGATGTATCCAAATGTCTTACTTGGATAGAAAAAACATAAAAGTTTCTTTACAATAGGGCTTGCTTTCCCCAATGTAAGGCTTCACATTATGTCCATTTAATTTGGTTATATGTTCAATTTTTTTATCTTTAATCTCCACAGCCCCATAAGGATATACTTTTGTCACAATAAATAGCCCCAACCAGCTAGACATAAATTTTTCGGGAAATAATTTCAATTGTGTAATGCATAATAAAATTTCTTATCCAGACTCAAAATTCTTTCTTAAAATATTTTGATTATGCAAAATTTTCATCTTTTCTTTATAAATTTAAGCATTTTTGTAAGCTTCTTGCTTAATTTCCTCGAGCTCATTTAATTACAATAATCATTTTTCTCCAGCATCCTTCAAATTATAATTAAAATCTTTTATCCCCCAATAAGTTTTATGCTCTAACTCAATTAGTAAATGATAAGCTTTTCCAAATATGAGCCTATAAAGAGGCATTCCTATAGGAGTTTTATAAGCAGTCCTATAAGCCCATAATGCAAAATCAAGTCCATTAGACCAATCAATTCTTCTAGGATTCATAGTTTTCTCAAAAATTCTTTAGATTTCATAATTTGATACTTCTGCTAATCCACTAGTATGAGGGTGATAAGCTGTGACAATTTTATATTTAATTCCATATTTTCTAAGTAATTTGTCCATTTTAAAACTCTTAAAATGACTTCTCCCATCAGTAATGATCACTCTTGGCATTCCAAATCTAGTAAGAATATTTTTAAAAAAAAAATTTGCAACACTCAGAGCATCATAATGAGGCAAGGCTATCGCTTCAATCCATTTAGACACATAGTCCAAAGCTAATAAGATATAAACCTTTCTTGAAGATGATACAAATGCTCCCATAAAATCTAAGCCCCACACAAAAAAAAATTCAACTTCTAAAGTAAAATTTAGGGGCATTTCATCTCTTTTATAAATATTTCCTACTCTCTGACATCAATCACAAGTTTTCATATAATTATTAACATCATTAAATAATGTAGGCCAATAAAATCCATAGTGTAAAATTTTAAATGCAGCCATATCTATTCCAAAGTGTTCCCCAAATTCAGATTTATGACATTTTTGTATAATTTCGAGGGTTTCATTAGATGGTACACATATTTGAATGATTGAAACATGACATTTCTTATATAAATAAGGGTCATCCCAAAAGTAAAACCTTGCATCATACATAAATTTATTTTTCTGGTGGCTTGTTAGTCCATATGGTAGAATATTACTAACTAAGTAGTTAACTATATTTGCATACCATGGTATATGCCACTCAGCAATAATGTAAAGTTGTTCAGTAGGAAAATTCTCATCTATGTTATCCGCATTGTTCTTTTCTTTTCTATGTTTAAGACTTGACAGATAGTCAACAATTTGATTATCAGCTCCTTCTCTATCTACTAACTTAAAATCAAATATTTGCAAAAGAAGGACCCATCTGATTAATCTTTGTTTAACATCCTTATTTGACATAAAAAATTTAATAACAGAATAATCAGTTTGCATAATAAATTTAGATCCAAGTAAATATGACCTAAATTTATCAAAAGCATATACTACTGCCAACAACTCTTTTACAGTTGTTGTATAAATAATTTGAGCTTCATTAAGAATTTTGCTGGCATAATATATAACTTTAAAAATTTTATCATATTTTTATGCTAAAATAGCTCTAATAGCGTAATCACTACCATCACATATTAATTCAAATAGTTTGTCCCAGTCAAGCAACACAATGATATGTGCAGTAATTAACTTTTCCTTTAATTGAAAGCTTTACGAAAATCATCATTAAAATCAAACTTAGTATCTTTTTCTAAAAGATGGCAAAGAGGCTTAGCAATTCTAGAAAAGTCTTTAACATACCTCTTATAAAATCCAGCTATAATTCTAGAAAACTCCTTACAGCAGTTACTGAATTAAGGGGTTGTAATTCAGCTATAATTTGAATTTTTACTTCATCCACTTTCATACCATTTTTAGAAATTTTATATCCTAATACAATTCCTCCTGTGACCATAAATTAATATTTTCCCCAATTGAGAACTAAATTCGTTTCTTCAAAGTGTTTTAGAACCTTTGCTGAATCAAAAGAGGTTCCAAAAACTGAGAAATCATCCATAAACACTTCAATTCCTTTCTCAATTAAGTCACAAAAAATAGACATGGTACACCTTTGAAAAGTTGCAGGAGTGTTACATAAACCAAAGAGCATTCTTCTAAAAGCAAGTCTCATATAGACTTGTAAATGTAGTCTTTTCTTCATCTTCTAGAGCAATAAGTATTTGGTGGTAACCAGAATATTCATCCAAAAAGCAAAAATATTCATGTCCTGCTAGTCTATCCAACATTTGGTCCAAGAAAGGTAAAGGAAAGTGATCTTTTCTAGTGACGGTATTTAATTTTTGATAGTCAATACAAATTCGTCATCCAATGACTTGTTTTGTTGGAATTAATTTATTCTTTCCATTTATGACAATAGTCACTCCTCCTTTCTTAGGAACACAATGAATAGGACTTACTCATGCACTATCTGAAATTGGATTAATAATCCCAGCATCCAATCAATTTAAAATTTCTTTTTTTACCACTTCTTTCATCATATGATTTAATCTTCTTTGAGGATCAGCCATGAGTTTATAGTCATCTTCCATTAACATTTTGTGCATATAGATTGAACGACTGATTCATTTATTATCTACTAAGGTCCAACCAAAAGATTTTTTATAATTTTGTAATGTCTCTAATAGTTTTTCTTCCTGATCCTTAGTTAAATATGAGGATATTATAATAGGTAAAGTAGATGAATTTCCTAAAAATGCATATTTATTATTTTTCTTAAACATGCATATTTATCTCAAGTTCATAAGGTTGCTCAATTAAAGGGATTAGAGATTTATTATTTTGGATTAGAGATTTAAAGGGATTAGAGATTTATTATTTTCAGTAGTATCCAAAATCTCAAAGTTTTCCTGAACATAATTAGTATCCTCAACATTTACCTCTGAGGATTTTTCTTCAACATCACTTTCAGTTCACTATCAATTCCTTCTTGATTTACTATCACTTCATTTTTTCCTCAGAAATGACTTGACATTTTTCTTGAAAATGTTTAGCAATCATATAATCCAAAATATCCATCCTATAACATTTTTCTTTAACAGGATACCTCATTGACTTTAGAACATTAAATATTACTTCTTGGTCGTTAACTCTCATGGTTAACTATCCATTCTGCACATCAATCATAGCACGTTAGACAACAAGAAAAGGTCTCCCCAAAATAATAGGAATTTCTTTATCTCCTTCCATGTCTAGCACAATGAAATCCACAGGGAAGATAAGTTTATCCACTTTAATAAGTGCATCTTCTATAATCCCTTTAAGATAAGTAATAGATCGATCAACTAACTAAAGGGTTGCAGTAGTGGGAGAAAAATCTCTTGAGTCTAACCTTCAAAAATTGATAAAGGCATGAGATAAATTCTAGCTCCCAAATCGCATAAGGCTTTTTCATAAAATTTCTCTCCAATCGCACAGGGTATTGTGAAGCAATCAGGGTCATTAAGCTTTTGAGGAAGCTTCTTTTGAATTATTGCACTGCATTCTTCACTTAGTGCAACAGTCTCATAGACTTCAAACTTCCTTTTATTGTTTATTATATCTTTCATAAATATGACATAACTAGGCATTTGTTCCAAAGCTTCTGCAAATAGAATAGTAATTGTATGCTTCTTAAATATCTCAAAAACTTTTGAAAATTGTTGATCAAGCTTTTGTTGTCTCAATCTTTGAAGAAAATTTGGTGGTGGTCTTTCTAAATCATTTTTAGTTGGAGAGAGAGATCGTTCTGAGTCTTTAGAAATAGTTTCTTTAGGTTCTTCAATCTCTCTCTCAACTTCAATTTTTTTTTGACTTCCAACTGTTAATTCCTTTCCACTCCTAAGTTGAACATCTTTAACTTGCTTTTGTTCCACTCCTTTGTCTTTAAAATTAAATTCAACATTACTAGGAAAAGTAAGTGAGTTAGCATTTTGTCTCAGTTGATTCTCAATATTTCTTATTGCAGCACTTTGACTTTACATCTTATTACCCATTTGCAAAACTACTCTTCTATTGATAACTTTTTTTCCTTAAATTGTTGGTTAAATCCATAAGGATAAGAAGGTTTATAGTTAGAATTACCCTTATTTTTCCAGTTTCCTATTGAGTTCGCTTGATTGTTCCCCCATTGCTGATTTCTAACACCAAAATTGTTCCAGTTAAAATTAGAGTGGGTTTTCCAACCTGGCTTATAAAAGTTCAAATATGGGTTATTAGGTTTATTAGCAACCAAATGTAACATTTTTAATGATTGAGAATCATTAGTATATTCTAATAAATGTTATTCACTTGCTTGAGGTATTTGAGAAAAATTCATAACTTAATTAATAACTTCTTAGATAATGAAGCAACTTGAGCTATGATCCCATAATAATATAGTTGTGTAAAAATTGTATAGTTGACTCCGCTATACAATGGTGCCAAAAGCTTGATGCAATATTTTATGAATAAGAAATTTAAGCAATTTATGTTGGGATTTTACGCAAGTATATGTATCGTTATCAAGTAATAAAGAACTTTCTATTTAAGCACCAAATATCGATCCCACGGGGAAGGTTTAAATTTGAAATGATAAATTTACTAAGAAATTCACAGAAATTCAATACGAAATTATTGTCACTAATTTTGAATGTTGAGATATTATCAGAACTAAATTATTTAACTAATAACAAAGCTGGAATACAAATAATAACAAAATTAAAATACAATAGAAACTACTAATCTATTAAACTATTAAACTATTTTTATATGATGAAGATTTTTTATGTGAAAAAGTATCTTTCCCACTACAATGAGGTTCTGGTAAAATGAGATGAGATAAATGATTTCATTATGTATTGTGTCAAATAGGAGTAGTTTTAATTCT
>NW_018225832.1:687-2113 GCF_001263595.1 Phalaenopsis equestris | reverse complement strand
ATAGAGCCCGCCAATGGCGCCCTCGACGCCGCCGAGGCGAATTTTTCACGAGAGTTCTGTTTAAATTTCAATAGAGCGCGCTGACAGCGCCATCAACCCCGACATCGCCATCAACCCCGCCAACAGTCAGATTGCAAAAAAACACCTTTAGCTGTGATTTTGACCAGTCAACCGCCACTATTCATCATCCCCTTCCTCCTAAAAACACAATTTTTGATCTAGGGCTTGAGAGATCTTGGATTGGGAGGCAATTTCAAGGCTTTTTGACACCGGATTTGATCATCTCTAGGTAAGAGCTTCACACCAAGTGAAAAATATTTGATTTTCACCATGGATTTCTTCCACATTGAAGAGATCCAAAAAATTTGAGAATCTGAAAAAAATATTGGGAATAAATTCATGGAACTTAGTATTAAACTATTAGAATTACTTTTGGAAGCCATTATTTACATATTTAAAGTATATTTTGGATTTTTTCTATAATTGATTAGATTGAAATGGTTCCACGTCAAACGAGATGAATTGAGTTCGACGACTCTCTCTTCGTCAATGCAAAGGCTCAATCAAGATTTACTTCAGTATTTAAAGGAAAAAAATGTATACAAGATCGAGTTTTTGAGAGTCCGGGAGGAGAAATTGAACGAGTTATTGCCGAGCAGAGGTGGGAAAACTTTTGTTACACCACCAATAAAGCTGATGCAAATGTTGTGAAAGAATTCTAGGCCAACGTAATATATTCTGAAGATGGAATTGTTCAAGTGCGGGGATTTCTGTTGAATTTAATGCTGCCCGCATCAACACCTTTTACGAAGTCCTAGAATCTTATAGCTGTCATTATGAATCCTTTAGTACCATGGAAGACCCCCTGAATGATGTAATCAACTTTCTCACTGATGGGAACTGATGTCAACTTTCTCACTGATGGGAAAGGAACGTGGAAGATTAAACAACAAGAACGGGTAAATTTTTCTGCTTCCATGTTGAATGCCACCTCTAGAATGTGGCACTATTTTATTTCTTCTACTATGTTACTGACTTACCACCATAGTGAGGTAACTAGAGATAGAGCTATTCTGAATTTCTGTATTAATATAACTATAAATCTTGGGAGAATTATTTTTAAGAATATATTGACTACGGCAAGAAGTGAGACAAGTGAAGGTCTAGGACATCCTGGCCTTATTTATGCACTTTGCCAACTTTCTGGAGTGAAAACTGGAGATGAAGAATGGGTTTACTCTATGAAACCCATTAGCAAGTCCAATTTAAAAAATTATGAATCCCATGAGAAATGGAGAACTGGAAGTAGGAGTCAAGAGCCTTCTACTAGTAGAGATGTCCCCTCTACAAGTTATGACCATCCACCTTCTAGTTCCCCTACCCTAACCGAGTTTGTGTGAGAGTTGAGCTTTCAGCGGACGAACAC
>NW_018225832.1:0-391 GCF_001263595.1 Phalaenopsis equestris | reverse complement strand
GATGTTTATGTGTATTTGGACTTTCATTTTTATTATTATGTTGTACTTGGATGATTTTTAATTTTTGTTATAAAGTTAGTGTTATAGTTAAATTTGCATGTGTAGTATAATAGATGTTGAGTAGTATTTTGTAATGTAATGTGATTTATTTTTATTTTGCATTTTAATTGTAATTGTTTTGTGTAGTATTGTGGTTGTGTTAGGAAATATTGTGCGTGTCTAATATTTTAGTTTTATACTTATTTTAAAATTTCATTACCCAGAAATTTCTCTAATGATTTATTTGTAGAAAGCTCCTAATGTTACAGACAAGGTGAAATATAAATTTTGAAAAGGCCTGTAAAAATTTCAGAATGATGACAATGCCTAAAATATTGAGGTATGATTTATA
>NW_018225831.1:0-571 GCF_001263595.1 Phalaenopsis equestris | reverse complement strand
CTATGGAGCTCATCTGCCCTCCACCTAAGCACCACTTTACTCCTCCTAATTGGACATGTCAAGGCCAGCCACCATAACCCCATTTTTATGAAAGGCCACCTCCATGGCCGTTAAAGAGTGTGTTAAAATTTCCTTAGAGAGGCCTCTCCAAACTTCACACAGAGCTTCCCTAAAATCCCCTCAGTGCATTCCAACCATTTTCCCTCATCCATTCTCATTGTCGGAGCTCAATTTTGAGCTTGAAACCTTAAGGGAAAATAGGACAGAACCCAATACTTCTCCCCAGTCCATCAAACACAAATTAGCTTCACCCACACCTTCACAACAGTGAAAGAAGCTAAAGCCCCATTAGATCCCCCTTCCACAGAGCCTCTACCATAGCTCTAGACCAACACCTGAAATCGAGCTTGGTCGAATTCATACCTAGGCCTTACACCAAGATCAGGGACTCAATCCTTAGCCTCCTTGGACCCTAACGAACATGCCGAGTACCTCTGATCAAAGCCTCCCTTATCGGAGCAAAGGTATAAAACTTGTCCTCCTCCTGAGCTTACTTTGATTCTCCATTTAC
>NW_018225830.1:0-3139 GCF_001263595.1 Phalaenopsis equestris | reverse complement strand
TGATTCTCTGAGTTTCTTGAACTCAAAGAAGTCTACTAAAAATATAAAAATATTTTTTTTATTACAAATAATTTTTTGTAATTAAAACTTTATTTTCTATTTAGTTTAATCATTGTTAAAATTGATTAAAAATTAAATAATAATAATAAATTTTAATTCAAAAAAATCATGAAATCTTGCCTAAGTGTTTCTCTGATATTAGGAAACCTCTAATAATTTTTCTATAAATAGAAAACTTTATTTTGGAAAGCTAAATAAATCAACCTTTGAAAATCCTATTTTCTAAATTTAAATAAATAATTAAATTAATTTTTGAGAGGTCCACATGTTCTCCTCTAACATTATAATTACCTCATGGATATGACACTCTAAACCTTCAAAGTCATTTGAGTTGTGTTTAGTGTGTAATGAGTTGAAGTGCCCCAAGGGTAAAGTGATAATTTTAAACTCTGGTGTCTTAATCAAAATTTAGGATTAACCAAGGTAAAATGGGTAATTTTGATTATAATGAATATGTTTGGATGATTGAAACACAATGGGATTAAAAGGTAGAAACCCACCCACCACCTTTGCATAATGTCAACAAGATTATAAATCTCCTAATCTTCATGACTTGGAAGTTGATCAAAACCAAATGATTCTTAAGTAAGGGGCTTAAGCCAGAAAAATGAGAATTTAATTTTCTTAAGCCCAAAGTTGAGGATGATTTGATTATTTGATAAGAATGCACATCACTTAAAATCAAAACTTTGATGACTTTGATGACCACCATTTCACTCATTATGATTGTTAAGGGCTTGTTAGTGGCTTAGGCTCTCAATTGATTAGATTTAGAAAATGATATGATTGGAAATTAACATCGACAAACACTACAAGCATGACTTTAATTGTGGGAACCATAACATTTAAATGACTTAAACTTGCCTTAAGGGCACTCACTCACATAACTCTTAAATGAAATATCAATTGACTGGTCGAGTATCCTATCCTTGGGATAATTGGGATAATCTGGGATAATCAAATTGTCAAGTTTCACTGAGCAACGGGGTAGTCACACTTCAACCTCGGATGATTAATGAAACAATATAATAAGTTCAAAATGAACTCAAAATAATGCAAAAGAGCCTCAAAGTAGTTATGAGACATTCCCTCAACACTTTGAAGTCTTCTGGATATTTCGAAGAGCAAATTGAACTTGTCATATTTTGTTCTAAAATTGTCTATTAAGATCTTCCAAGATCCAATAAAATCATAGCCTAGGTTTTGGTAGCTAAACCTTGATCTACATGGATATTTTAAAGGACAAATTGAACTTGCTATATTTTGTTCTAGAAAATCATCCACTAAAATCTTTCAGTAGGAATGCTGAGAAAGGGACAAGTATGCTTTTAAATTATTGCATTTACCATTTTGTACTTCTTGTCTCAAGTTTGCATGTTAAACAACGATGTCACCCTGGATGAAAATCAAAACTGTTAGGATAGCCGTAAAACCAAAACCAAAATTAAAATCGAACAAGATAAAATTCACCACCATGACATTCAAAATATTAGATAACTCAAAATTTAATCACAAACATCACAAAACAATTGCAACTAAATTAAGACGCCTCTATTGGATGATCGAGAATCCCTCGAAGGAGGTAACCTATAGTTGCTAACGAGACTTCCCACGGTCAAAATGAAAGTATGGAACTCATTAAGTTGAGTTTAGTAAATTCATTTGGACTAAGTGAATCCAATAGAAAATAGTGGTATCGGAACAAGGGAACCATATGATCCTAACCGGTGTCGCTCTAATCAATTTTAATATGCTACATAATATTTAAAGAATTGCAACCATATGGACATTTGATTTGACATCATAACTTAACACATTAGAAAACTTAAACTCACCATGGCAAGAATCTTGGAGCTAGCATTATGGACAACATGACCATCTTCGACAGTAAAACATGTCTTCCATAGCTAAACTATTTCTTCTTTACTTCTTTAGAATTTCTTTAGAATTAAACAATAAAGCCATAAGATTTCGAGGTTGTTTGCTTATGCAACATAAATCCTCACCTCATCTTTAGGCCTTTGTACAACTCTGTTGTACAATCTAAGCCTGTCTAAGCCTTAACTCTTTTTGGAATTCCGAGGTTGTCATTCTTCACGATCCAAATCCTCAAATCTTTCAGGCTATTTGTGTGATTGTTTCACGCAAATGTAAGCCATAAATTAATAAAATTGACAGAATAAAACATTCAAATAATTTCCTCTCTAAATTGAAGCCAAACCATAGGACTGCTTGGGAAGTCACTCCCTCTTTTGAACTTTACAACAAAATATTCCAAATTTGAATTATTCCTCTTTCACACCTCTATGTCTGATTTCATTGAAAATTCTTATCCTTTGACCTCTGAAGATAAAGTTTCCTAACTTTTATCGAGATTTTTCTTAGATGACTTCGGTTATCTAAGATGTAATTAATTATAGGGGCTTGCCCTTATAGGAAGTTTTTCCGAACCCAGCTTAATATAAACCTATTTAATTCTTCGTATTAAATAGGGGAACTTGTTGGCAAATAAAAATGGTTTCGTAGATCAAACAGATGTCATATATTTATTAGTTTATTTGATCGAGTCTCATCCTCAAGTTTTGTATTTTTTTTTCGGGATAGATACAGGGTTTGAGGTATAGTGCTCTTTCATTTAAACTATGAAAAATATGGGGTCATTTTGATTTCATAATTTTCTAAAATATGTATATATATGTAAATTAAAGCATCTTTCCGAAGCAGGCGACGAGATTTCGATTTCGGTGGCCGACAGTTTCCAACGGGCAACTCCTCAACTTTTTAGTGCCAACAATCAAGATACATTAAATTTTGACGAATTTCAAAAAGATGCCTTAAGTGACTTTCAGTTATTTTCATAGCTCTATATATAGAAGCATTTCCACACGTACAAGGGGGAGGAAAAAAGAGAGAAAAATTATTTTTGGGTAAGTTAGACCACCATTAGGGTTGGGCGGCCATCATAGTGAGAGTTTTGTGATTGTGAGTGTTTTTACAGTCTTCTAGAGTCAAATTTAGTAGGAAATTTCAGAGGATTATTGTGAAAGAGTTTGAGATAAGTATTTGTACTTTTATTTAA
>NW_018225829.1:0-220 GCF_001263595.1 Phalaenopsis equestris | reverse complement strand
GAGGGGTTCAGAAGGCCATTTAGGACTCTTTAAATCTTCATATGGGGTCAGACCCCCAATAGGTGTGTGGGTGGATTAATTCCACCTGGGCATTTTTTTTGCCATGAATTGGGTCCCGCACTGGGTCCTAAACTTTTTCACAACTCCTTTCACATTTGATTTGCTGCTTCACAAATTAAACCAACTCGTATTGTGCTGCGCGCACTTTAAAATATTAATT
>NW_018225828.1:483888-484089 GCF_001263595.1 Phalaenopsis equestris | reverse complement strand
ACATTCTAAACCTCAAATCCTTTCATTTATTAATTATATACTATTTCACTGTAAGGTTAACTCATTCATCAAATCAGTCAAAGTAGGGGAACTAGAAGGTGGAAGGTCATAACTTGTAGAGGGGACATCTCTACTAGTAGAAGGTTCTTGACTCCTACTTCCAGTTCTCCATTTCTCATGGAATTCATAAGTTTTCAAATT
>NW_018225828.1:483244-483553 GCF_001263595.1 Phalaenopsis equestris | reverse complement strand
TTTCCCATCAGTGAGAAAGTTGATCACATCATTCAGGGGGCCTTCCATAGTACTGAAGGATTCATAATGGTAGCTATAAGAGTCTGGGACTTCGTAAAAGGTGTTAATGCGGGCGACATTAAATTTAATAGAAAATCCCTGCACTTAAAAGATTCCATATTTAGAATAGAATACGTTGGCATAGAATTCTTTCACAATATTTGCAGCGGCCTTATTGGTGGTGTAACAGAAGTTTTCTCACCTCCGCTCGGTAATAACTCGTTCAATTTCTCCTCTCAGACTCTCAAAAACTCGATCTTGTATACACTT
>NW_018225828.1:480612-483010 GCF_001263595.1 Phalaenopsis equestris | reverse complement strand
TTTTTTGGATCTCCTCAATGTGGAAGAAATCCATGGTGAAAATCAAATATTTTTAGTTTGAAGTGAAGCTCTTACTAAGAGATGATCAAATCCGGTGTCTAAATGCCTTGAAATCGCCTCCCAATCCAAGATCTCTCAAGCTCTAGGTCAAAAATTGCATTTTTCAGAGGAAGGGGATGATGAATAGTGGTGGTTGACTGGTCAAAATCACAGTTAAAGCTATTTTTTTTGGGATCTCACCGTCGGCGGGGTATTCGGCGTCGTTGGCGTGCTCTATTGAAATTATATCCCTAGTCTTGGGAAAAGTCCACCGTCATGGCGTCGAGGGCGCCGTCGGCGGGCTCTATTGATTTGGTTGAATTTCTGGATTTTTGTGATTCCGATCAATTTTAAGCCTCAAAGACATCCGTTCAATCATTATAGACATAATTTTAAGAGATTAAATGATGTAATTATCACAATTAAACTTTCACAACACAAGACATCACATTTATATATAAATTCCAAGAGTTATAATTTACGTTACATAACACACCTAAGTTTGGTATTTTCTCAACCTCAATACATTAATTCAGTGTCGCAATCCAAGCCACAACACTCAAAATGTTGAAAACAAAACATCCTATACTTAGTCTCAATTGTACAGAGATCTAAAAGCATAATTCTCAAACAAAGCAAATGCAAGGTTCAAATCAAATTACATACATAGACAGACAGGTAGTAATATAAATCTACTATTCTTCATATACAGTACTAGATTCTCCTCTGAGATCACCCATTGATTACACATGAACGAAGAGGTTGTAGAAGAGTCGGTATAGAAATTCTTCAGTAGAATCCTCTTCTACCAATTTCATCCTCCTCATCAGCCGTATCAAACTATATTCTAAATGTCCAGAGTGAGAAAAATGTTCTTTCATCCTCCAGTCTAGATGATCGAAGAAATCAGAGATATTATTAATTGCATTCATGACATTTTGTACCTCCTCCAATTTCTTGATTCTGTGCAGGATCACCAGAGTCTTGTCTGGCACAAAGGGTTGAATCGACAGTGAATTCTGAGATGCTTGATCTACCATAATAGTCATGTCATTTTCATCTTCAAAAGTTGAGAATCTCTCAGTTGGGTCCAAAGGCTTCCAAGGTAGAAGTACCTTTTCCCATTTTTTGTAGGATACTTGGAACTGACTGCAAAGTGAGAAAATTGTGGAAGGGTGTCTAAGCCCATAAGTTGATCCATGAACAATCACACCCAAAACTGACTTCACAATTATTGATCCAATATCAATCGGCAGTCCCATTTGGATGCAGTAATTCATAATAGCATTTTCTTTAGAAACTTTAAAGATCTTCATTGTCGGTAACAGTTTCACAGAAATTAAGAAGTGCCAGTGTTTCGAAATGGGATTTAGGAGTGTCGTAGAATAACTAACATACCCGTTTTCTCTCATTTCTCAGTCTTCGGTTTTGTCTGTTAAATATTGATAAATCTCATTCATCTGGTTTCTTGTCGAAACAAAGTTGGAATATTGGCAGACAGGAACGTTCTCGATCATGTATAATTCATTGATCCATGTAGAAGTAAAAGTTATCCATCTACCTTGCACATAAACGAATCCCTGGTTGATTCCATGCATATTTGCATAAAATTCCTTCACCACAGGAACAACCGTGGCGGCGGTAGTATAGCACAACACTTCCCATCTTTGTCACACTATCATCTATTCAATTTCTGTAGAGGATTTCTTCAATATCCATCGTGGGACTATTCAATCCGCGATTTACAAATCCTTGTTCCTTGATCAATCTTTTCTTCATCAGTACCTTGTTGAAGATTCACTGCGCTTCCGCACTAATAAACTTTCTCCAATTGAACACTCGCATTCTGGGATTATCAGGGGAATTAGACACAATAGGAATGAATTTGGTGGAGTTTCACTTCATTTTTTGGGGAAATATGAACTTAAAAATCAAATTTGGGAGTTTAAAAGGGTAACTCCCGCCAAAAAACTACCATTCAAACTCCAGAAACCTCCCAGAACCCGCCATCTCATCAGTCTCACCGTCGGCGGGGTCGAGGGCGCCATCGGTGAGCCTTTTATAATTAATTTCCTGGACTCTCGGGAAAAACCTGCCATCGGCCACCCCCGGTCGGCGCCTGCGAGGCGGGCGTCGGCTCCCAAGGAAAAAATTGCACAGTTTTGCTTTGTTCCGAATGCGTTCCAATTTTTCTCTTTGGATCATATTTTTATGATGATTCAAGGGTAAATAAGAGTAGTAGAGCTCAATACTACCACAAACTAATGATAATTTCAAATAAAAACTACTATAATGCAATAAACATAAAGATAATTATGGGTTGCCTCCCAAAAAGCGCTTGGTTTAACGTCATAAGCCC
>NW_018225828.1:429769-480569 GCF_001263595.1 Phalaenopsis equestris | reverse complement strand
TTCAGGTTGACTGATCATTAAAACCTCTTTAAAATTTGGTCTTTTACCCTCAAAATACGGTTTTAATCTGTGTTACTTTAAATTTATTTCCAGTCTTCTGATCTTTAATTTCAACAGCTCCGTAAGTATAAACTTGAGTCACAGTAAAGGGTCCTAACCAACGAGACTTCAATTTTCCCGAGACTTCAATTTTCCAGCAGGGAATAACTTTAGCCTTGTGTTGTAAAGCAAAACTTCTTTTCCTGGTTCAAAGTTCTTATGGTTAATCTTCTAATCATGCAATAACTTTAGTTTTCCTTATAAATTCTGTCGTTATCATAAGATTCATTTCTTAATTCTTCCAATCCATTTAATTGTAACAATCTCTTCTTACCAGCATTTTAGAATTGAATTCTTTAATCACCCAATATGTTTTATGCTCCAATTATACTGGTAAGTGGCAAGTCTTTCCAAAAATTAATCTATAAGGAGTCATTTCAATTGGAGTATTATAAGCAGTCATGTAAGCCCATAATGAGGTATCCAATCTAATGGACCAATCTATTCTACTAAGGTTTACAGTCTTTTCAAGTATTTGTTTAATCTCTTTATTAGAAACTTCAGCTAACCCACTGGTTTGAGGATGATAGGAAGTAGAGATTCTATGAATAATATTAAATTTTTTTTGCCAATCTCTAAATGTATTTATTCCTGAAAATAGGCATTTCGTATCTAGTGAAAATATTTTTCATTAAAAATCTTGAAACACTTTTAGTGTCACAACGAGGTAAAGCTTGTGCTTCAATCCACTTAGAAATGTAGTCTACTGCAATTAATATATATAAGTTCCCAAATGAAGGACTAAATGGTCCCACAAAATCTAATCCCCAAACATCAAAGATCTCAACTTATAATATGAAATTCATAGGCATTTCATCTCTTCTAGATATATTGCCTACTCGTTGACATCGATCACAAGTTTTTATGTATCTATAAACATCTCTAAAGATAGTAGGCCAATAAAATCCAGCTTGTAAAATTTTATAATTTCATTTCTTCTAGATATATTGTCTACTCGTTGACATCGATCACAAGTTTTTATGTATTTATAAACATCTCTAAAGATAGTAGGCCAATAAAATCCAGCTTGTAAAATTTTATAAGCAGTTTTATCAATCCCAAAATGTCCTCCAAATTCAGAGTCATGACATTTCTGAATGATTAGCTCAATTTCTTCATAAGGTACACATCTCCTCATAATAAGATCCTTAAATAAATAAGGCTCATCCAAAAAATATTCTTTCGCATCATGAATGAATTTTCTTTTTTGTTGCAGTGTCAGCACATTTCTGGATGTTGTCCATTTGTGAGTATTCAAAACAAACGATGGACATTGAGCCTAAACAGTGGAACACATGGAGCATAGCACTGGATCACATGCCACCTCAGTGCCCACGTATAAAGCACAGCCAACCACAGATCGCCATGCAAACATTTGGCATGAACGAGGAATGACGCGGTGCCGACTGACAGCGACTTTATATATGCTTAAAAATATAAGTATTTAATACCGCTGCTAAAAGCTTTAATTTCTCATCAACTGTACCAAAACTTAATAACAGTTATAGATTCGATAAAGATGGATGTATAAAATATTCAATAATTGTAAAGTCACACTTATCAACGCAAGTATACGTATCACTCAAGTAATATAGGGCTCTATTGGAGTCCTAGATATCGATCCCACAGGGAGTAATATTTGAAGTTACGAACTAAGATTTTAGAAAATCAATACTCAATCGCAACAATGGAATTCAAATTGCTTATCTATCACAAATAGACAATTGAAATAAATATGTAATTTTTAATAACTCTTAAATAACTAATTATACTAATGAGGTTTTTAATGTGATATTCAATATATAAGAAAGCATCCTTCTCCTTGTCAAGAAATTATAGTGAATGGATAAAGTGAATCAGTTCAATATGTATTGTGCCAAATAGGAGCATACTTATTCTTTACCGTTTGGTCCAAGCATAGAGAACATTGACTATCATATGCTTGTTTACTGAATCTGCGGCTAGGCTGGGAGGATACCGGCTCTCACTTTGGAGCTCTCACGTTCCCCTCGTCTGAGGGCTAACATCTACACTTCAGCACCCAAATGATAGGACCGAATTGGGGATTTTAGTTTGTCACTCTAAAATCTCCAATTCTACGCCCGATAATATTATTTCCCTATTTATTTGCACCCAACTTTTAAAAGTTTTGATCTCCCTGAATCTTGGATATAATCTTCACTGTAGTTGTAAAACTCAACATATTTTAACAAATCAATTGGCCAGATTGAAAGTAAATTAAGATCAAAGTGAAAAGATCATCACAATTTTTTTAACATTTTCATGGCTCAACCAACTCAAATCACCATTTTACAAATATCAAAACAAGGAGAAAGACAGAGAAAACTACTGAGATCTCATGGGGCAAACACAACAATACTCGAATTTATATATAAAATCAAAGTCATACAAACTAAAAATAATAAATAAACTTATCTTTAATTTTTCCCCAAGAAAACTCCTTAAAGTTCCTCTGAATCTCTTCCTTTCTTTGCAGCACACAGAATTCCTCTTTGAAGCGGCAAGGAGGAAGAAATCTCTCACTTTTCCTCCACTCTTACTATTTTTCGAAGAATTCCTCACAATTTAAACTCTCTATACTTTTTTCACACTTCAATTTTGAGTCTCCCCTCTCCTATTTTCAGCCAAAGTCTTCTCTTTAAAGTAGTGGATGAGTTTTTCCAAGAGTTGCCTAAGCACCCCTCCAAAATTTGTCCTCATCTAATGCCTAGTTGGACATAACCTCCGCGCTCGCCGTCGGAGGCCTCGAGGGCGCCGTCGGCGGGCCTTCTTAGTGAATTAATTCTGGAGTCTTGGGAAAATGTCATCGTCTATGTCGTTGGGCTTGCCGTCGGCGCAGTTGGGCTCATCGTCGGCGCCCCTGTTCAAATCTTCACATTTTGGTCCTTTTCGCTCCAAATTCGCTCCTTTTTGCATCTTTTTGCTCCAATGACCCTAATTCATCAGTCCTGCAACAAAACATCAAAAATACATTTCTTTAAAGTGCAATATCATCAAAAGCTGTATAAAATAGGTACAAAAATCTCAACATATTTTCCTTTGGTCACCGACATGGATAAGTAGGACATTTGAAACTTAGGAAATAAAAAATCTCAAAAATAAAATAAAAATACTCCTAAACTCATTGAACCTGGGCGAAAATAATGTAAATAAGAAATAAAATAAGTAACTTATGTTTAATTTTTGGTAGAGTAAAAACCCATGTGGGTATTTTAATTATAAAAATATTAAATATAAAACATAAAAATATGAAATATTCAGGAATTATTCCCTCTATCATCAGGGATATTCCCTGATTTTTTCCAAAGTCATGGATCTCCATAAAACCAAAATGTTTAATATTCCAAAAAAACTATAATTATTTTAGAAAGTAATTATAGAAAATAAAATACAAATAAAAGGTATAAAGTAAGATGGAAATAAGAAAAATATTAGGGCAACGACCCTAGGCAATAAAATGAAAATTTTCATCATTGTAAAATTTAAAAATAAAATTAGAGCAATTGGGGCAAATTTCTAAAATTACAAATTTTACATTTCAGCCCAAAGAGTCTCCTAAACTTAAATAAACATAAAATTTAACTTATAAAATCTTAGGATTACATCCTAATAAAAAAACATTTAGTTAGGGAGGGCTAAACTCATAATTACACTTTTAGTTGTGAGATTACATCACTCAACTAATGCCCAAATCTTAATTTAGGTCTATTCCAATTTAGACCCAACTTAATTGAATTTTGGTCAAACCCACAATAGACCTAACTCAACCTAAGCGACTTCAAACTTAAACTTAGATATAGCCCAATTTATACCTAATTCAAACTAAACTCAACTCTAAATTCAACTCGGGTCTAGCCTAACTTAGACTTAACTCAATCTAAACTTAATTTAAACTCAACCTAGACCCAATTTAAGCTAAACTAGATTTTCATTGAGCAACAGAGTATTTCTTATTTTTTTATGATTTTTATACACCATGTTATACATTTTTGAAGGTTTTGAATTTAATTAAATAAAAAAATACCCTAATTTGCTACTTATCCACGTGGCGGCTTTGTCATGCTTGGTGCCTCCGAAAGCCCACGCAGCACGATTCGATTCGGCGCTGTCATCCGCGCCAGCTACCACATGTCCCGTGCTTTATGAATAGATCTCTCGTCTAACTCGTCCTCCATCGTTGGATCAATACACGCACAAATGGATGACACCCGTTCATTGTCCCCATCTAACTTAAACTGAGAGTCTTTCACACTAAAATTCTTTGATCTCACTTGATATTCAACCAAATCACTCACATTTTGTTCCTATAGCTTCATCTAGTCAAGACGAACATATCCATATATTTACATGCATTTAAAAATGAATTTCTCTTCATAATTAATAAAACTGGAGCATTTTTAGGGTTAGTGAGCTATAAATTTTCACTAGAGGTGAGACCTTGATTAGGTTGGTTGTAGATGTTCTTTGTGACCTTGCAAAGCTCCTCCAAGTACCAATTTGAACTGAGGTTGAGTTCAGGCAAGAGTTCGATCGAGTGGTGATTCAGATTTAGCCTATGAGTGGGTTAGAGTGCTCGAAATGATGAGGCTTCGATGGGGATCTTCCTTGTTTGGTTAGGGGAAGCTTTAAGAACGATTAATTTTAAGTTTTGTGTGGTTTGGTGGGGTGATAAAAAATCCCTTGAATTTAGGTGTTTAAATTGAGCTTGGACAGTGGATTTGAATGGTTGAGAATGGTGGGGTTGAACTTAGGAAGGTTGGAGGAAGCTTTGTGAGCAATTTAAGAAGGTCTCCGTAAGCACTTGACATCAATCTCTCAATGATCATGAGAGGGGTGGTTTAAATAGAGGAGGAATTAGGGTTGAATTGGCCAAGCCAAGGGGTGGAGAAGGAAACCTATGTGGAGGATTGAACGACGTAATTCACCAATGGGAGTGAGCCACATTAGATGCGTGAGAAATTGGGTTTAAGCCAAGCATGTCTTTCTTAGTCTTGGGTTTTTTGGCAACTAGGTCGGCCAGCCAGGCCAGGGGAGGTGGCTAGTTGGCTCAGGGAAAGTTTAATTGTGATTAACTTAAAAGTTTGTTGTTTGATGGCAAGGGATAGAGAGCTTAGCGAAATTTAGGGGCAAGCTTCCTTGATTTTGGGGACCCTTATTCCTTGGCTAAAATTTTAGGTCTTGGGTGATTTGCTTAGCATCCTAGGTGGCTAATCAAGGTTGGAGAGGGTTAAACTTGGCCAATACAAAAGATTTGAGTTACTTTGGGGCCTAGGTTCAAAATTAGGGTTTGGGCCAAGAATTGGATTTGAGCCAATTGAAGGTTTAAAATTTATTTTGAAGGGATTAAATGGTCCATGGGGATGTCATGAAAAGTTTAGGAGATGAAATTGGGGCAATTGAATTGACCACATTATTCAATTGGATGGAATTTTAAAGTTGGCCCAATTTAGGGCGTTTGATTTGGACTTGGGTTTAAGTTAGGTTTGGGTTTGGATCTAGGCTATTATAAGGTTTAAAATAGTCTAGGGGAGTGTTATGAAGAGTTTAGCATTCAAAATTGGGGAAAATGAGTTGGTTATGAGATTTAATATGATGGAATTTGAAGGTGTCGTCAAATTAGGGTTTTTAGTCAAAAATTAAAATTAGGGTTTAGAGATTGGTTCAATTGGGCTCCAAATTAGTGTAGATTGGGATTAAATAAGTTAATGATTGATTTAGGTTTCAAATTGTGGGATATTGAAGTAAATTTGGTGGAATTTGAGATGGATTTGTGAAAATTAGGCTTTTAGGGGCAAAATTGAGATTTTGGTCAAAATTGGTCAATTTGGTCAAATTGGACCCAATAAGTGGTTAGGATTGATTTTGAGTAGAATTGGAATGATTTGAAAGGCTTTAGGAATTTTTTGAACTTGAGGGGTATTTTTGGTATTTTTTGGAATTTTAGGGGCATTTTGGAAATTTTGGGGAAACTATGGTGTTTTGAGCAATTTGAGTGGGTTGAAATGGTTTGAGATGAATTTTTAGGAGAAATTGACAAATTGGTAATTTTGAAAATTTTATGGTCAAGAGGTATTTTAGTAATTATGGAAAAGTTAGGGGGCTAAAGGTCAAAAATTGGAGTCTTGGTGGAATTGATATCACTTAAGGATGCCAATCATAAAATCACCCTCTTTGAGCCACAAGACTAAGGGAACCCTCATTTTGGATCCTCTATGTGTTGGTTATAACCATCCTAGCCAAAGGCTAAGGGTTTGGGGGACCATCCACATGAGTTTCCAAAAGAGTAGGGAATCAGTCTAAACATGCTTGGTTTAGGATTTTGGGTTGTGAGTGAAAGTGAGAGGTTCAAGTGTGTGAGTGCAATACCAAAACCACACCATCCAGGGCTAACCCTAGGGTCAGACAGTTCTATGGGGACTCTTCTTAAGTTCCCTCATGCTGGTTCCAACCTTCTAAGTGATAGAGAGCAAAACCAGCATGTGGAACTCCAAGAAGAGTAAAAAAGTGTCTCAAATTTCTAAGGGGGTAAGGTTCCATTACTAGTCCTCTAGAATAGTCAACAAGAAATTCCTATGGCTATATCCTAGGCTTCTAAGGAAGAAAAACAAGACCTCAACAAAAGTGAGGTCAACACGCCTAGGCGCCACTCCTTCTTACTTTAAAAAGGGTTAAACTACTCTGGTTTAGATCATATTTGCATGAGCTCCTCCCTGATTCTTCTCTGGCAATTTAGAGGTGATACATAGGGCTTCCATTCCCCCTGCATTTGTGCTCATCCTAGAAGCTTTAGAGAGTGGAAATCACCTCCTAGGGTAAATTTTAATTTCTCGATCCTGCATTTGATTTCTTCATCCAATAATTTTTTTGAGTTTTTGGAAAATATGAGAAGAAGAAAAGGATTTTCTTGGGGAGAGTTTGATTAAGCTCTAAACAAACATATTGATTCATACATCAAATATTTGATCTCATCTTATTGAGAATTTGCATATCCTATCTTTCTTATGTCACCTACAAACAATGGAAGCAAAGGCAAAAGTTATTTTGATAGGAAGAAATTTGTTAGCTCCAAAGCTCTGGAGCGCTTTAAAGAAATCATAAAAGAAGATGAATAGGTTGTTGTTTTTCTTTTATTTTAATTCTTGTATTTGTATTTTTTGTTGTTAGTTATTTGTTGTACTTTTACTGGAATGTTTTGTTTGTCCTTTGTTTAGAACATAGGGAGTACATTTATATTAAACTGTTGTGTTGCATTTTATTTTATTCTACTACTTTGTTGTTTACTTTTTGCTCCATTTTATATTATTGGTGTGCTAAAGTAGTCTTTTACTCGTGCTTTTATTTTTATACATGCAAATTTTAGATTTATTACTGCTCAACACCTATTTTTATTATTTATACTGTAGTGTTCTCTTGTTTAGATCTTTTAAATTTTTTTTCTTTCTTCATGCTTATTATGAACTACACTATTTTAAATTAATTAAAAATTAAAGTTTAGGGGAAGGGAGAAAAACTTTTTCAAATCAAACCTTATTTATCCTCAATAAACTATATTTTCAAAAATTATTTTAATAAAGCCTATGGTATGTTGAGTTAACATTAGATAACTATATTTTTTTATTTTATAAATGTAATAGAAGACTTAAGTAAAAGTTTTTAATAATAACGATTAGTTTTAGAGTTAAGATATTTAGTGTAAGAGTATAAGATTATTCTTTTACTATTCAAAGTAAAGAAAATTATATTTTTTTGGAAATTTTAAGGATTTTTTATTTATACTTAAAAAGAAGAATTGAGACTTTATGAAAAATCTTTTTTAAAGCTAATACACGTTTATCAAGTAATGAAATGTGAGAAGTTTTTATCTTTAAAAAGAGGATGGTGAATATCAAAAGCATTAAAAGGCTATCCAAATATATTAATCCTCACATGACATGAAAAGAAAAAGAAAGTAATTTGGAGATGTATGGAGATTAAAAATGATCCTGAAAGAAAAAGAAAAGAAAAATCAAAAGAAAAAGAAAAATATGTGAGGAGAAGCTTGAGGGGATGCCTATTAAAAAATTGGCTTCACTTGAATCATCTTAAAAAAAGGGACTTATTTACATTTCTGAACTTATTTTTGAAGTATTATCATCTTTACTAGTAGAGTTCTCATGAAGTTCTTTTTCTTGTAATTTTTTTAAGCTTCCTTAATATGACAAATTGCAGTTTTTCTTAACATGAATAGGAAATCAGAACTCTTAGACTTGACTACTAGATATTCTTATCTTTTAGTTTTAACCTGAGTTATTAAAAATTTTTCTAAAGTTTCATTAATGCATTTATAGAACAAAATCTATATAAATCTCTAAATAAAATTTACTAGCATAATTTATAACATTTTATATAGTAAAAGGAGTTACTTGAGTACAAGTAATATTTAAGTTTGGGGGAATTGATCCACCTAAAAATTATCTATTTTTATTGTACATTTAATGCCTATTTTATGCAAGATTTTGATGATATTGCACTTTAAAGGAAGGTATTTTGCATGTTCTTTCAGGTACATGAATTAGATATTTAGAGAAAATGAGGACAAAGTAGAGAAAAAATGGAAGATTTTGTATGGTGCCATAGTGCCACCCTTGGCATCATAGCGCCACTTATCAAGCGCATTTGGCACTATAGCGCCCCAGACAGGCGCTATAGCGCCCATAACCAAATTTATAGAAAATCCATTGAATTTGGCTGAATTTTGAAGGAGTGCTTGAAGTGACCCTAGGTCATTTTTAGTTATCTATTAATAGGGCCAAATTTTAGACAAAAATGAAGAAATTTGGGGTGTGTTGGAGAAGACATTTGGAAGAATTGGAGAGGAATTCTTGAAGGTTTTAGTGTGTGTGTGTGTGTGTGTGTGAGTGAGAGACATTGTTTTGTGTAAGTGTTTAGAGATTGCTTCAAGGAGAATTCATTATTTGCTTGGGGAGAAGACATAAAGGTAAGTATCTTGTATTTATGTTTAAGTTTTTGTTGTAAGACTTGATTTTTGTTGTAAGACTTGAGTTTTTGTTGTAAGACTTGACTTTCAATATAAATCATGTGTTTTTGTTTTATCTCCATGAATTCTGAGTAGTTCCCTTTCTTTCTTCTTGCATATGGGAATTAATTTTACGGGATGTGAATGATTTAAAGATCTCTTTTTATATTTTTTTAAAACATTGTGATGGTATTTTCTCAAGTACTCCATTGACTTTGTAAACTGGCCATTTGCATTGTTAAAATCTATTGAGAAACATAATGACTCGAGAGGGCTATAATTTCACAAACTAGTGAGTTCCACAATTTAACATGAGCAGAGCCGTCGCGATCATCTAAGGGGAAATGCAAATAGATAGGGAGATAAGTTTTGTTAGGCATAGAATTGATGTTTCTAGGGTAACATACTAGATTATTTTATCAATTTAGTCTAGATTTTAGATCATAAGGATCCCTAGTAGGTCCTATAGAGAGAGCACATTGGGTACTCTGGAAGTAAGAGACCAGAATCTACTCAGCACTACTGCACAAGATGGTGAAAACTCTAGGTTAAGCAATGTTCTTTGCTAGCACCTAGAGGAGGCAAAGAATATGAATGCTCCTATTTGGCGCAATACATCATTTTATCTTTTTCATCATTCAAATCTTGCACTGATTAACATTTCTTTGTAACGGGAAATATCTTTTTATAACATTCAAACTGTCTTTTAAATTTTATTGGTGTTTTAAAATTTGTTAGCCTTTTAATCTTTGCTAGTCTTTTAATCTTTGCTTTTATTTTCTGCTTAAAATTAGTTTTAACCTGTTGCAAATATTTTGACACTTTTTCTTCTATCATATTTATCTGTAATTTAGATAGAGGTTTTGCAAGTCATTATTAAGAATTTATGTTTTCCTCATGGGATTAATATTGGGGATTTTAAGGAAAATCCTTTATTACTTGAAACGATATATATACTTGCATAGTACCCCCTAGTGCGAAGACTTATTATCTATTTTTTTAAATCATTTCCTTCACACTAGTCACCAAATATATATTAGGCCAAGTTTTTTGGCAACCTGTTGCAGTTAAGAAAATCTGGGTAGTTACGGTTTGGGTCAGTAGACTTGAGTGTGGTTGAGTTTAGTTATGTCTAATTTAGGTTATACCTAAGTTAATTTTAGAGTTTGAGTTAAGTTGAGCTAGTTCTAAGTAGGGTTATACCTAGCACCACACAATCCGACATGTACTTCTTGAACAATATTCTGTGCTTCTGCTCTACTTAAACATCGTAGCCACATCTGATCGAATGATCTACTGTAGAGGACATTGCCTACTAGAGCATATGACATAGCCCTTCTATTTGGCACAAGCCAACTTAGAAATCTCAACCTTGAGCTTTTTGAAATTTCCTTCAATTATTGATTCTTGTAGCACCTTAAGATTTGGAGGACTTTGTTGGACATTCTCTACTTGCTCATCCATCTCGCTAGCAATTGCTGCGACAATGTTAGATACTTTGGATCTTTGCTTCATTCTATGATCCTGCCCAGTGGGCTTACTGAATCGTATCGATACTTCGACCTTGAGTACACATACCTTTTTCTTTGATGGTGATGTCTTGAGACGGAGTGTCTCAGTAGAAACATCGACATGTTGAAGAGAAGTATGCTCCCTATGGTGCAGACCAGATACAGTACTGGGTAATCTCTTCGCTTTTCCTTTGGAACTTTAAGAACATCCTTGGGGCTAGTAATTGGTAGAATTCTTGGACCCAGACGTGACTTAACTGGTCGATGTCTTGCGGATCTATTGATGGTAGAATTGGTAGCAACAATGGTGGTATCAACTTGCTTCCCATGCAGAACCAGACGGGAATGTGAGCAAGCTTCAGTTGATTTTTGAGATCGTCCGGTAGATCTGACATCCCTTAAAATTTCTTTCTTCATGCGAGGGGATACTGCACACCTCACTCATTTAAGTAACTTGCCAACTGAACAACCTTCTTTGGCAGCTAGTCTCTGAAAAATTGAACTGACTCAGGTGATAGGAGCAGGTTTCTTCCTCTCCCTACCATGTCCATGAGGTGACGGTAAAGTAGCGGCAATCATCTGGATACTTTTGTACCCATTAGTATCCATTAAGGTGTAGAAGTGGATAGGTGTCTGGTAATCCTGACTCACCCTGGCGAGGATCTTCATCCATAGGTACTTCCTTAGAAAACTGGGCTTTAGTAGCCCTTCAAACCTTCCGGCTGTAGTTTCTCCTTTGGGTTCGGGTTAACAGAGTAGTCCTCAAACTTGATCCAATTTCAAATACTAACGGTGGGACAACCAATCCTTCAGTCGGGTCTTCAACAATCATAACTTCTTTTCCCTTAACAAAAACGGGAACAACGTGCTTTGTAGGTGTCGCAATGGCAGTAGTCCTAACCTTCTTGTAAGAAGGGAAGTCCTGAGGGCAGTTCAAGTTAAACTCAACAGAGGATTCCTGAACCTCTGGAGTGGTGACTTTCATCAGGATAAATGGGGCTTTCCCGAGAATGACCTCGAGATCTTCAAATCCTTCTACAAACTTGATGGTGGGAGCGACATTGCGAGCGTTGCGGCTCAACGACAGGTTACAGGAAAAAGTGAGCGTTGAAAATGTCATTGCAGTAGCTTTAAAAAAAAAAGCTCCGGGGTTAGCTATTTGTCTAATACCTTATAATCTTAGTGCGAGCACTAAAAATTAACAGAGGTCAATCTATAGACCAGGTAAGACTTTATTTAATTTGTGGAGATTTTAAGATTTTAGTAAAAATAGTTTGAAAATAGAAAAACTTAATTAATATAAGGAAAATTAAAGAGCAAGTGCAACATGACACAATCCGATTTAATTTGCAAAATAACAAATCAAACTCGAAAGGGAAATAGTGAAGTTCAGGACCCAGTGTTGGACCAACTTTACAACGTACAATGCCTAGGCAGAACTTGTCCACAAACACACCTATTGGGGGTCCGACCCCACACAAAGATTAAAAAGTCCCTAATGACCTCCTTAACCTTCCTGTTCAAGGGTGATTGAACATACAATCTTGAAGTCTAAAAGAGTTTACCGTACTTCCCAAAATAAAAATGAGTAAAGCGTGCCAACAGAAGAAGGGTAATTTTGTCCAAAAGGGACGTGGACACATTACCGATGTATGAGGAGAATATTTTCTGATTTAAATGGAGAGAAAATCTATTCCCCAGCGAAGTCGCCAGAAGCTATCGACACAATTTTAGTTAAGGAGTTGCCTGTTGGAAATTGTTGGCCGCTAGAATCGAAATCTCGTCGCCCGCTTTGGAAAGACATTTAATTTACATATATATAATTTTAGAAAAATAAATCAAACTGATTAAAATCAAACTGATCCCATATCTTTAATAGTTTAAATGAAAGAGCACTACATTTAAAGTCATGTATCTATCCCGAAATATAAACACAATACTTGAGGGTGAGACTCGATCAAATAAACTAAGAAATATATGACATTCATTTGGTCTGCGAAAATCATTTTATTTATAAGCCAAAAGTTCCCCTATTTAATATAAAAAATCAAATAGGGTTTATATTAAGCTGGGTTCAAAAAAGCTTCCTATAAGGGCAAGCCCTTATAGTTAATTACATTTTAAATGACCGAAGTCACTCAAGAAAACTCTCGATAAAAATCAGGGAATATTTTCTTCAGGGAGTTCAAAAGGATAGGACTTTTTCAACGAGATTAGACAAAGAGTTGTGAAAGAGGAATGACTCAAATTTGGGACATTTATCGTAGAATCTAAAGAAGGAAGAACTAGTGGATGTCATAATCCGGAGGAGAACCTCGACGACTTCCCAGTTTATCCTATTGTTTGTCTTTGATTTTGAGGAGAAATTATTTAAATGTTTAATCCTACAAATTTTATTTATTTATGGCTTACATTCATGTGAAATGATCACACAAATAACCTGGAAGATGCGAGGATTTAGGTCGTGACAAACGATAACCTCATAATCTTATGATGAGTTAGGGCTTATATTGTATAGTAGAGCTATACAAAAGGCCCAACGATGAGTTGAGGATTTATGTTGCATAAGGAAACAACATAGAATTCATATGGCTTGTTATTTAATTCTAAGGAAAGAAATGTTATTAAAGATGTTCGTGTTGCCCACAATGCTAGCTCCAAGCTCCTCGTCGTGACAAGTTTAAGTTTTCTAATGTGTCAAGTTATGATTTTAAATGTTATGACCCTATGGTTTATTTCATAAGGTTTTTTAAATATTATGGGGCATATTAAAGTTGATTAGAGCAACACCGGTTAGGATCCTACAGTTTTCTCGATCCAATACCACTATTTTCTTTCAGATTCACTTAGTCCAAATAAATTTACTAAACTCAACTCAATGAGCTCCATACTTTCATTTAGTCCATGGGAAATCTCCTTAGCAACCATAGATTACCTCCTCTGAGGGATTTCCGATCATATGATAAAGACATCTTAATTTAGTTGCAATTGTTGTTTTGTGATGTTTGTGATTAAATTTTGAGTGGTCTTTTGAGTGATTAAATTTTGAGTGGTCTTATATTTTGAATGTTGTGGTGGTGAATTTTATCTTGATTAATTTTATTTTCGGTTTTGGTTTTGTTTTTGTGGTTATCTTAGCAGTTTTGATTTTCATGTAAGGTGACATCATTTTTTAACATGCATGCTCGAGACAAGAAGTACAAGAAGGTAAATGCAATAATTTAAAAGTGTACCTGTCGATTCTTCTCGTTCCATCACCTAAAAGGTCAGTACTTGCTGGACATGTATATAATTTTGCAAGGAATTTAAATTGCAGGAGTAGATGAAGGTTTAGCTATCAAACCCCAAGTTATGATTTTATTGAATCTCAGAAGATCCTAGTAGATGATTTTAGAACAAAATATGACAAGTCCAATTTTCCCTTCAGAAAGTCTAATAGACTTCAAAGTGCTTGAGGCATGATCCTGGACCACTTTGAAGATCACTTGAAATATTCTGATTTCATTCTAAACTTATCATATTGTTCCACTAATCATGAGAGGTTGAAGTGTGACTACCCCGTTTCTTAGTGAAACTTGACAATTTAATTATCTAAAGGATAGGATACTCGATTAATCAGTTGTTGTTTCATTTAAGAGTTATGTGAGTGTGTGCCCCTATGGCAAGTTTAGGTCATTTAAAGATTATGGTGCCCACAATTAAAGTCAGGCTTGTAGTGTTTAAAGATGTTAATCACCAATCATATCATTTTCTAAATCCAATCAATTGAGTTTAGACATTGAGCCTAGGTAACTACCAAGCCCTTAATAATCGTAATAGGTGAAATGGTGATTGTCAAAATTTTGATTTAAGTGACATATATCCTTATTAAATGATCACATCATCCTCAACTTTGGGCTTGAGAAAAGTAAATTATCACTTTTTTATCTCAAGCCCATCACTTAAGAATCATTTCATCTTAGTTGACTTCCAAGTCATGAAGATTAGGAGAATTATGATTTTATTGATGTTGTGCAAGGGTGGTAAGTGAGTTTCTACTTTTTTAATCCCATCATATTTCAATCATCAAAACATGTTTATTAAGATCAAAATTACCCATTTTCTCTTAGTTAATCCTAATTTTTGATTAAGGCACCAAAATCTAGGATGATTATTTTGCCCTTAGGGTGCTTCACCTCATAACTCATTAAACATAACCCAAATGACTTTGAGCATTTAGAGTGTCATCTTCATGAGGTAATTACAATATTAGAGGAGAATATGGGGGCTTCTCAAAATTTAATTTAATTCAATTATTTATTTAAATTTAGAAAATTAGAATTTTCAAAAATTGATTTATTTAACTTTCCAAAATAAAGTTTTTATTTATGAGAAAATTATTAGTGATTTCCTTAGGTCAGAGAAATTCTTGAGCAAAATTTCATGATTTTTTTCAATTAAGAAAAAAAATATTAGAGCATTCCTAAGGTTAGAGAAACACTTCGACAAAATTTCATGATTTTTTGAATTAAATTTCTATTTTTATTATTTAATTCTAGATCAATTTTCATGATTTATTTAAATAGAAAATAATGTCTTAATTACCAAAATTATTTTTTTTATTTTTATTAGACTTTTCAGAGTTCAAAAACTCAGAGAATCAAATTTTGTATTTTTATGATTCTTAATTTGTTTATTATAATTATTTTAATGAGCAAATAAGGAAAATTCACTTTTAAGCTTTTAAGATTTATTTTTAACTTAGAAAAATTTGGAAAAAATATTTTAATGAGTCCCAAGTGATTAGAAAACAATTAGGCATATTTTGAAATATTTTGATATTTTTGAGGATTTTAATTATTTTTAATTATTTTTAAATTCAAAATAAGGCTCAAAATTTAAGTATTTTCTAAAAAATAATTTTTATTTTTATTAAGTGCCTCTAATCACAAGAAACTCAGATAACCACTTTTCACAGTTTTTCCAAGTGTATTTAATTTAATATAATTATTTTTATACAAAAATACAAGATTTTAAGAAAATGAACTTTAATACTTAAACCTAATCAAATAATTTTTAAATTTTTACAGTGGATAAATATGATTTTTATGAATAATGTGGAATTGATTTTGTCAATTTTTGATAAGTATACAATTTACATAAATTAATACAAAATATTTACATTTAATTAAATATAAAAATTTACAAGATAATTCAAGATATCATGACATTTTTTCTAGACTTCACTGACCACAGGAAACCTATTAAAAATTTTTCCATAATTTTTCAAATGATATTTGATTTATGTAATTAAAATAGGCCAAAATGGTCACCCTAGATTGAAAATTAGGGTTAGAAGCATAGAGATACCCTCTAACCTTGGAAAAATTCGAGGACATAGTCTCTATCATGAGAAATAAACCCTCAAAATTTCAAGCTATAGTGAGCAATGTTTGATCATAATGAATTAAAATACTCTATAGGGTATTTAATTCATTAAAAAATTTAATTCATTAAAAATTAGTAATTCATTAAAAATTAGGGAATAAGAAAATATTTTTTTTTATTTTTATTCCACATTATTCTCCTCTGTTCACTGAGCAAGTGGGTATTCTTATTTTATTTTTATGATTTTTCTATAGAAAGTTATGAATTTTCAAAGATCCGCTATTTATTTAAATCAAGAAAATCCTAATTTTCTATTCATCCAAGTCACGCGTCGCGTCATCCTCGTCTTCCCTGAAACGCAAAGCATTGCCTCTTGGTCTGGGACTGCAGCCACGCTTCCTGCTGTTCATGCACGGAGACTCCATCCAGCTCGATCTCGTCCATCCGTTTAATACACGCTCAATCTAACGGCTCTCAGTCATCGCCCTTCATAGCCGGATCTCGTGCGTCGTCCAACTTCTATACCCAAGATCTCACTCGATACTCAACTAAATCACATGGGGTTTGTTCCTACACCTTCATCTACTCGAGGAGAACATATCCATATGGATACAATGCTATGAGATCAAACTTCACTTCACATTTGATGAAAACTAAGCTCAAAACTAGGGTTAATGGCCAATAACTTTATCTGAGAGGGTAGGCCTCAATCAGATAATTGTGCAAGGTTTAGTGGAGTCAAACGAACCTCCTGGATGTGTTGGTTTCCTCTGGTGTAAGCTCCAAGTAGAAGTTCAATGAAAAGGAGTGCAACCTTGATCTAGGAGTGGTTTGGAGAGCTCAAAAGAAGGGTACTTTGATGGGGATCTTCCTCTCTTGCTTTGAGGAAGCTCAAGAGAAATTCAATTTGGAGTTTGGGAGAGTTTTGAGGATAGCCAAAATTTTTCCTGATTTTGAGCTAAGAAAATGAGTCTACATGAGTCTCCCAGAAGATCAAGTGATCAAAGTCAACAATTTTAGGTTTAGGATTGCAAGTGAATATAGATGATTATGAGTGTAAGTGAGTGAGCTAGCTACAGAACAACACCTAGGGTTAGCCCTAAGGTCAAGCAGTCCTATGGGGACTCTCCTTGAGATCCCCCATACTGACCCCACCTATTAAGTGTTAGAGGTTATGACCAATATGTGAAACTTCAAGTTGAGCAAGGAAGAGTTTAGAGTGTAAGGGTGTGGGTTCCTTTTCTAGTTTTCTAGGAATAGTCATCAGGAAAACCCTATGGCTAGACCCTAGGCTACTAAATAAGGAAAACTAAATCTCAACCAAAAGTGAGGTCAACAAAGAGGTAAATGGGTGTTCTTGCTTCTTGATTCTAGTCGTTTATGAGTGGGATATGATTGAAATGCTATTATAACCATTCAAAATTTGCAAGAATTGCTAACGAATTGTGATGCAATGTACACATATGTATTGATGCTTGGTGGCAGGTGCTTGATATATTTTATAGATTAAAGGTTAACAATTCTCACGTATTCATATGCTAGATTTTGGTGTTTGGAAGGTATACTTGCTAGTTCCTAAGTGCTTACATATGCTAGGCTTTTAAAAGAATAATAAGACTTCACCAAAATTGAGTTCAACAGGTATCTTGACACCAATACAAGCAGTCATATGTGCAAAAGAAAAAGCATGTTTGTGAAGCTTGGCGAGTTAGAATGTATCCTTTGAAGATGAGTCCAAGGTAGTTGTGAAGGGAAAAGGTGATATCTTTATCTGATTGAAGAATGGAAAACACCAATTTATTTCTAACGTCATTTATGTACCATAAATGAAGAACCATACCTAAGTTTGGCTCAGTTCTTAAAGAAAGGTTCTGATATTCATTTGATAGATAAGAACCATTCTATAAGATACAATATGAATAATCTATTTGTTAAGATACCAATGTCAAGAAATAGAATGTTCTTACTTAACATTCAAAATAATATTACCAAGTGTCTTAAAGATTTCTACAAGGATCCATCTTGGCTCTAGCATCGTCGATTTGGGCATCTTAATTTTGGAGGACTGAAACTATTATTAAAGTAGAAAATGGTGAGAGATCTACCCTACATCAATCACTCTGGCTAGATATGTGAATTCTGCTTGCTTAGGAAGCAATTTAAAAGAGCTTTCCAAATGAGTCAAATTCAAGAACATAAAAACCACTTGACTTCATGCATAAGGATGTATGCGGTCCAATCAATCCAAGCTCTCTCGGTAAGGGTAATTACTTCCTTCTCTTCATAGATGATTTTCAAGAAAAAAATGGATATATTTTTGAAGTAAAAATTGGAGTTCTTTAAAGTATTCAAAAAGTTCAAAGCCTTGGTAGAGGAAGAAATCGGTCTTGAGATCAAAGCAATGTGATATGATTAAGGAGGGGAGTTTACTTCAAAGGAATTTTAAGAATTTTGTGAAGCCAACGGAATGCATTGACCATTGACCATCTCAAGATCTTTTTAGCAAAATGATGTGGCAAAAAGAAAGATTTACCATTAGTCATCATACGGAGGTGACAACTACTACTCACTTGAATGCCTCCAAGATGATTCTTTGTTATACCAAAGGTAAGATAAACTTTGGGTTATTTTATTTATCAATAAATGATTCAAGCTTATTGGATATAATGGTAGCGACTGGGCTAGAGAATTGAATAGCAAAAAAGCACTATGGGGTTTGTGTTTTATATGGAAGACACTAGTTTTACTTGATTGTCAAATAAGCAACCAACTCTTTCTACTTGTGAAGCTGAGTATGTTGTTGCAACTTCATTTGTGTGTCATGCAATTTTGCTTCTAAATTTATTGAATAGGTTAAGATTTCCACAAGAATATCCAAAAAAGATTTATTTCAATAACAAATGAACTATTGCTTTGGTTAAAAATCCTATTTTTCATGATCAAAGTAAACATATTGATGCACACTATGACTTTATTAGAGTCTGCATCATGAGAAAGGAAGTACAAATAGAGTATTTAAAGACTCATGGTCAAGTATTTGATATATTAACCAAGCCGCTCAAGTATGAAAATTTATTAGGATAAGATGATTCCTTGGGATGAAAAATCAAGTTTAAGAGGGGGCACTGAAAATAAAGCATCATTTAATTTGACTTTTAGTTGAGTTTATATTCTAGAATAGTCTTTACAAAACTCTACAATCTTACTTTAAGAAGAAAGATTTAGAGGATTCTAGATATAAACTTTAAGGGATAGATTTATAGAATTATAGAATATGTAATTAGTCACTTTTGCAACAGAAAAAAGAGAATATTCTTGATAGTAAATAGTAGTCATTAGATTGAAATGTGATGGCACAGTCCCAAGGGTTATCACTAGTATAAATATGTGTGGTTTGTTTGAGTTTTGTATCGATTAGAGTCAAGAAGTGTAAGATTGAAATGAAAATAATCTTTTCCAAGTGTTCCACTCCTCTTTTTAGTGCTTCTCTTTTTACAATAGCTGCTTTTCTTCCAACAGATAAAAATTATCACCTTATTTTTAAAGTTAAGATTATATCATTCCAATGTCTCGATCAAACGTGATAATCTTTAGAACATGTAAAGACCTCAAATTTTATTGTTCGAAAGGACAACCATCCCTGGGACAAATTGTACTATATTGCACTCCAGCTTAAAGGAAAGAAGATCTTTTTTCCCTAGCATAACAATACCACCCGATTGGCATTGCTTATTAGCTGCTCGTGCATCTAGATTCTTTGATGGCTTTCTCATATTTTGTGTAGCCATTTTCCAGGGACCAACATTCTCCCAATTCATCTCATTAGTAGTAGCATGAGAAGGAGTGCCATCCATATCATCATCAGGTTACTTTCTTCCACCTGAGGGGTCAGCAGCTCCAGAGTGGATGTTGGAAACCTCATTCAATTCCTTCTCATTTTTTCTAGTAGTATTTCCCCTTGCTTCAAATGGTTGTCGGTCCACAATCGATACATGCAAAGTTTGCAGACAACTTATAACAACCTTGGCCACACCTTCCTCAATCTTGTTAACTTTACTATTACCAATGGAGCTTCATCAGTGAAAGAGCTTCTTTGCATTGAGGGATTTTTTGGCCAACCTTAACACAAATGAAACATAATTGGGAGAGCCCTTTATATTAAAAACGCTAAAAAAAATTGCCTTTAATAACATTGATCCAGATACTCAATACCAATTTCTTTGAGAGATCTACTTGTACATAAACACGGGCACAAGTATTCGGAACCCAATAGTTGGTTTGAGCGTCAATCCACATCGGTTGTCTGACCATAACAACAATATGAAGAATATTGTCATTGTCACAATATATAATAGGTAAGAATTTAGTAGAGCTTCTAAAATCATAGGCATTCCAACAAAGCATGAAACAACTATCTATATTCATCACTAACAACAATAAATAAGCAAACAATTCTATGGTCTACAACCTAAAGCCATACATTAACATTTTGTGAAATAAAGAACTGCATGGATACTTTTATTATGAGTCTTGAGATTCAACTTCCTAATCAGAATAAAGCTTGCTTGAAACGAAAATAAGTGTACAAGTTCAAATTTGCTCCTATTGACAATAAGCATAAATGATTTATAACATCAACCAACCAATTGAACCCAAAGCTAAAAAGAAAAAAATTACAATTGCTAACTTTTATTACATTCATAAAGATTAATGTTAATTTTAATTTACAACAATTTCCAACCAAATGCATGAATAACCAAGTTTCATTATTTTTCAAAAAAAAGGGTCATTTACATACAATTCTTATTTATTTATAAATCTTGCACAAAAAAACAATCATATTTAAATCAATAATACTTAAATTTTTAATATCACACAAAAGATGTCACCAACATTATAACTCTAAAAGTGAGACACCACTATATTTTAAATGGAAATATCAAATTTTGGGAGTTAGATGTGTAAATACATTGTGAAGCTTTCATGCTTATTATGATTATTAGTACAAGCTGATCTATAATTTAAGGAAGCTTTTGTTCTGGTGAGTTTGATTTAGGCTGATCTAAATCCATGGACAACTGAACATAAATTTAGGTTTCATCCTTCTCTCATCAATATCCAGAAACTGTAAAATACAAAAGAAAAATTTAAATATAATCATACAGAAAAAAAGATAAAAATTTAACATAAATAAAGAATTTCAAACCTCAGAGGCTGACATATGAAAACTTGGTTTTCTTTGTGAAGGGAGTGTTGCAAGGCATGAAGCAGTAGAATTTGTCGAATTTATAATGGGTGAACTATTTCTACTAGAAGTGAAAGAAGCATCATGTATTTAGTTGCAATTGCACCTTCCATAACAGTTGTTGTAAATGAAATATTATCAGCAACTAGTTTTTCCTTTTCACGTAATTTCTTATGAATTTTACGTGGAGTACATAACAGTGATTCTCCATCATTTAGAAAAGAACGACCTTGTTTCAAGTCCTGCCCAACCATAAGAAATGTCGATATATTAATACAAAGTATAAATGGTCATGAGACAAATATTTACTAAACAAATTGGGAAAAACCTAGCAAAATTTATTATGTACTCATTGTGTTGGTACAATATGCCATAAGTAAGGTAGGAAAATGATATCACAAAGCTTTAATGAATATTTTAACTAAAAAAAGGAGTGAATCACATCTTGTACACATATTTAAAAAACTTTTATAGATGATCATGCACTCATATTTTCCATAATGTTAAGTTAGAATAACATAATATGTTCTATTTTTTTATTTAAAAATGGGAACAATGTCGGTACATACATAAATAAACTCTCATATACAAAAAAAGGCAATCATTTACACAATAATATGTGACAATATGTTTAAACGTTTTGGTTATTCTAAGATGCATAGAAATACACCTATAAATACAAATGCAAATATATAAGTAAAAATTTTTTTATTAATTTATTAATGCTTAAGTTGGAAAATGTGAGAGAGAGTCATTTGAATTATCTTGATAAGTCATGTAATGCACCAAGCGCAATGTCAAGCGGTTTACTTTATCGTAAAGATATAAAAAAATATATGACAGTATAATAAACAAGTTTTGATAAGTTTTTACATAACTTGGAGCATAAAACTATATTTTTAAAATAAATAATTACCTTCTTCGGGTTTTTTTTCTCTTTAGCAGATTTTTGCTCTAGTGAGTTCGATTTAGGATGATCCAAATCCATGGAAAACTGAACATAATTATTAGTTTCATCATTCTCCTCATCAAGATCATGAAACTATAAAATACAAGAGCAAAGTTTAAATAAAATAAAATTAAAAACACACAAATAAAGAATTTCAAACCGCAGGAGCTGAAGGGGGTGCAACATGACTGGAAATGGTAGCGTTTGTGGATGATACAATAGATCTTCTACTACTACTTAGAGAGGAAGCGTCATTCATGTCATTTGTTGGAATTACATCTTCTGATATAGTTGTTTTGAATGGGCCATTCTTCGCAACCATTTCATCTTAGACAATTTCTTTGTCTTTGTCAATAAACTTTAAAATATAATATCACAATTTAAATATGGTAATACTAAAATTAAAATGATGAAAATTTTGCAAGAACATAAAGAAAAAAAAAAATCAAACCTCATCACCTGAATTTTTTTGTAAAGGGAGTGTGACGTGACATAAAGTGTTACTATTTATGGACTTTATAATAGGAGAAATACTTCTACTAGAAGTGAAAGTATCATTCATGTCGTTAGTTGCAATTACACCTACCATAGCAGTTGTTGTAAATGGGCTATTATCAACAACTTGTTTTTTTCCTTTTCACCTAGCTTCTTTTGAATTTTATGTGGACGATGACATAACAATGATTCATCTTCATCTAGAAATGTATGATCTCGTTTCAATACCTTCCCAACCATTAGAAATGTAGATCCATTAATACGAAGTATAATTAGGGGTGAGACAAATATTTACCAAAGAAATTGGGAAAAAACTAGCTAAATTAATTGTGTACTCATTGTGTTAGTACAATATGCCATAAGCAAGGTAAGAAAATGATATCACAAAGCTTTATAGAATATTTGAACTTAAAGGGACCTAATCACATCTTATAGACATATTTACAATTTTTTTATATATTTTTATAGCAATTTTTTTATAGCTAATCATGCACTCATATTATCCATAATGTTAAGTTAGAATAACATGTGCTTTAATATGACGTAATTTTTAATTTTAAAATAGGAACAATGTTGGTACATACATAATTAAACTCTCATATACAAAAAAATCTTTTACATAATAATATGCGACAATATGTTTACACGTTATGGGTATTTAAGATACATAAAAATACACCTATAAATACAAATACAAATATATGAGTACATATTTTTTCATTGATTTACTAATGCTTAAGTTGGAATTGTGAAAGAGAGTCATTTGAATATTCTTGATAAGTCATATAATACACCAAGCACGATGACAAGCTATACATTTTATCATAAATATATAAAAAATATACGACCATACAAGAAAATGAGTTTTGATAAAATTTTATATAACTTGGAGCACAAAACTATATTTCAAAAATAAATAATTACCTTATTTGGCTTATTTTGTACTTCATATTTATGTATATTTGAAGATCATTGTTGTAGTAAGTTCAATTTAGGCTGATCCAAATCAAATGATGACTAAACATAAGTATTTGTTTCATCATTCTCCTCATCAAGATCAAGAAATTGTAAAACACAAGAGCAAAGTTTAAATATAATCATACCAAAATAAAAACAAAAGAAAATTTTAAAATAAATAAAGAATTTCAAACCTGAGGGACTGACATATGAAAACATGGTTTTCTTTGTAAAGGGAGTGCAACATGACTTGAAATTGGAGCATTTGTAGATGATGTAATAGATCTTCTACTTTTACTTAGAGAGGAAACATCATTCATTCCATTTGTTGCAATTACATCTTCTGATATAGGTGTTGTGAATGGGGCATTCTCCACAACCATTTCATCTTGGTCAATTTCTTCGTGTTGTTCAACAATCTTTAAAATATAATATCCCAATTTAAATATGATAATAATAAAAAAAGATGATGAAAATTTTGTAAAAACATAAAAAAATCAAACCTTAATAGTAGAATTTCTTTGTAAAAGAAGTGTGTCGTGACATGAAGCAGTAGTATTTGTGGACTTTATAATGGGCGAACTATTTCTACTAGAAGTGAAAGCATCATTCTTGTCATTAGTTGCAATTGCACCTTTCATAACAGTTGTTGTAAATGAGATATTATCAACAACTTGTTTTTCCTTTTCACCCAATTTCTTATGAATTTTACGTGAACAACATAACAATGATTCATCATCATCTAGAAAAGTATGATCTTGTTTCAAGACCTGCCCAACCATAAGGAATGTAGATTCATTAATACAAAGTATAATTATGGGTATGGCAAATATTTACCAAACAAATTGGGAAAAATTTCAATGTGTCATAAGAAAGATTGGAAATTGATATCACAAAGCTTTATTGAACAATTTACCTTAAAGGGACTTAATAACATCCTATGCACATATTTACATGTATTTTTATAGCTAATCATGCACTCATATTATCCATAATGTTAAGTTAGAATAACAATGCATTAATATGGCCTAATTTTTAATTAAAAAATGGTAACAATGTGGGTACATACATAATTAAACTCTCATATATAAAAAAAGGGCAATCATTTACATAATAATATGCGATAATTTGCTTAACCATTTTGAGTATCTTAAGATACATAGAAATACACCTATAAATACAAATACAAATATATGAGTACGTCATTTTTCATTGATTTATTAATGCTTAAGTTGGAAAATGTGAAAGAAAACCATTTGAATTATCTTCATAAGTCATGTAATGCACACCAAGCACAATGAAAAGCTGTATACATTATTATAAATATATAAAAAGTATATAACCATACAATAAAATGAGTTTTGATAAATTTCTATATAACTTAGAGCACAAAATTTCTTCGGCTTTTTTTCTACTTCAGAATTATGTATCTTTGAAGATTGTGAATTGATAATCTTTAGTAGATGTATAACCTTAGCCCTGTTAGAAAATAAAAATTCAATAGGCTATTTTTATGAAAAAATTCATTAATATATCTAAAAATAAGATTTTATAAAAATATTTCAAATGAATGCATGACCATATTGTTCTAAAATGCATTATCATCATTTAGTTAAGATCTTTAGTATAACATGTAACAATTGCAAAAAAAATGAAAAAAAAATACCAATGTTATTGAATATTTTACTTAAAGAATAGAATATTAAATTTAAAGAAATTTAAAAGGCAATGAATGCACCTAATTTTTTATAGAAATCGGAAAATATGTCAGATAAGTCAAAAGAGAGAAATAAAATTCTTATCTAAAATCAGAAAGTGTCATGGCACATGAGAACAACAATAGAAGAAAATTTAAAAGTAAAAATTTTCTTTCAATCCTTCAATGTATAATCTGTTTTTCAATACAGAAATTCCAATATCATTTGATGTATTTAAACTGTTAGCCTCTGCCAATCTTTGTTCCTGAGATTTAAGCCAACATTTGAGCATTTTAGAGATAAGAAAATAATTATTGTAAAATATAAAATTCTTTCAGATGATAAACATAAAAAACTAAAATTAATAAACAACAAATTTATAAGCTTTACACAATTTATTATTTAGTGCATAAATGATTAAAGATATTCAACTTATTAACACTACTTGCAACCGAACTTACCGTTGGAGCATCAAGCTTAACAAAAAGTTTTTTTTTTTTTTTGAGCTTACAATAATGTGATAAAAACAATAAGACATCAGTATCATCTAAGAGGAAGTAATAATAAATTTATATTTTTTATTTTGCAAACATAAGAAAATAACAAAATAATAAGAATATCTAAAGTAGAATAAGATTACAAGCTCAAACAAAATCTTTCAAATTAACACTGCCACCATCACCATCAAGCGTAATTAAGGTTTGCAAAGATGCATTAGTTAAGGTAAATATTCAATTTGTCAACATTTAGCTAGCTCAACAAATATACAACTATAAAAATGATAATGAAATAAATTATTTAAACAAAATTTTAACACAATATAATAATAAGTGCATTGACCATTAAACCCTAAGTTTTTAGCCTTAAATTCATTTGTTTCATGAAAGACAATGAATAAAAAAATTTACTCTAGATATTTTGAAACATAATTTTTCTATGAATGAGCAAATCGTTCATCTACTCATTAATGAAGGATTCTTTCCATAATAAAAAAGAGCAAATTAGTTCATATATTACTTAGATGTGTTTACTTTAACTACAAACAATTCCTTATAATGTATTTTCTCAACTTACCGAAAGATTAAAGTTAAGAAACCAAAGAAAGAAAACTGTTGAAGGGATAAGAAAAAAACAAGATATGAGAAGTTAAGTCATCAAATTAGACTATAATATACATCTGAGGTAAGAATAAATACACCTTAAATAACCTTGGAATGAATTTGGTTATGCTCCCTTTTTATAGCCATCCAAATTGAATTATCTAGAAAAAGTGATAACTCATGAAATCATTTAAGAGAAAATTAGGGTCTTTTGAGATCATTTTTTTTTCTTTTTTTTATTTTATTCTTTTAATTTTGATTTAAAATAAAGCATGTTTGATTAAGGTAACTCATTTTAAAAACACATAATAGTTTTTTAGGCGTTTTAAGTATTTTCAAAATAAGTTGATCTATTTTTAGAAAAAATATTAAATTATGCCAGTTAAATATATTATAGAAATAAAGCAATAAAGAAAATGAAAAAAAAAGAAATAAAACTAATTTCAGATTAGCTCTTAGCTTCTAAACAACTTCAAAAAACATTAGACAAGACAATGAGCTTAAAATTGGATCAAAAAATAAATAAAGTAAAAAACTCATTTGATTTGCAATACAAATCATGCACTCAAATCAATGTGTCTGAAATAATGCAACTCATTACTAAGATTCTAAAATGGATTGATTATGTTTTTTTATTGAGTCGATTAGTTATGGCTTTCAATATGTTGAGCACTTGCATTAGAATTTGGCTTTATTACTTTAAGATATATCAAGCAATTCATTAATAAATTGCTAAAGAAATAGTTGTTTTTATATGTAAATTTCTTATATCTTTCTCTCCATTTCACTATCATATTTGAGTAGCTAATATTTGTTTATTGTTACAATATATAATTACAAACATTAGAAGAGGATTGAAAAAAATACAAACATTAGAAGAGGATTGAAAAAAATAAAATAAAAACGCCTACTGGTGAAAATAATAATGCATTACTTAATTTAATTAACATGAATATGTCCAATGTATTGAAGATGTTCAAAACTTAAGTAAACAATGGTATGAGAATGATAGCATAAAGTAGGCAAACGAACTTATTATCCAACACATATTACCATGAAGATGAATTTTGCAGTACTAATGATTACTTATATAAAACAACCACATTAGTCCAAATTTGAAAGGAAAAAAAGTAGTTTTCAAAAATTTTAGAAATCCATTAACTAATAAATTTGTATTAAATAGAATTTATAATATATATATATATATATATATTAAACTCCTTAGGTATATATATATATTGCAAAAAAGGAGCTAACTCATGGCTCCCTACATGTTAAAATAAAAGCTGGGCAAATTCAGTGAGCAGTTACAAGCCATTTAACAGAGAGCAGATACATAAGAAAAGCCAACAATACCAGAAGAAAACTAGTGAGAGAAAAGAAAAAATTGTAAATAGAAACAAAGAAAAGGTCTCTCCATTAGAGGGGGTCAGTGGAACTAGTAGTCATAGTGGCAGTTGTTCTGAGATGGGGCACCTCTAGAGTATCACCATGAAGCAACAAGCATAAAGGAGGTGGGGGTTTAGCAGCTACAGAAACTGTATTGGAGTGAAGACCATGCCTAGCAAGCTAATTAACAGGTTTATTACCCTCCCTGTAAATGAAGGTGAAGTGTACCTTGAGGTTAAGAATGAGAGACCTGATCTTCTGTATCCATTGATTATGAAGCCATGATGTGTGCTCTTCAGAATCCAGTAGCTTAATCAGTAGAATGGAGTCCACCTCAATCCAAATATTATACCATTCAGATTTGTAAGCAAAGGTTAGAGCCCAGAAAACAACAATCAGTTCAGCCTCAAGAGCATCAGAGGCCTTCACAGGAGCATGGAAAAAAAAGAAGACACTGATTGGAATGACCCCTGAAGACACTTCCCACTCCAGCACCAATAACATTAAAACTTCCATCAGTGTTGATTTTAATTATAGAAGGATGAGGGGGTTTCCAATAAACCTTATAAGTTATGGGGGGAACAATCACCTCAGTGGTCAGATTGCTGCAGATATTGGGGAAGTGTTTGTATTTGATACGTTTGGAGATATAGAAGATACAATTTCTGACTACCTTTGGATCCTGGTTGGAATTGTCCTCATATTTAGTATGGTTCCTGGACATCCAGAGAAACCAAGCCACAATAAATGGGATGGGATCATATTTAAGTCTTTTCCAGCTCTTCCAATAGTTGATTAGCTTAAGCTAGAAAACTTCAGAATCATTTATAGTGAGCTTGTCCAACAACTCCGTCCAGACCTCCTGAGCAAAATTGCAATTGACAAAGTATGATTGATGTCTTCCTCACTTTCTAAACATAGACAACATCTGAATGTCCCCCTCAGTCCCTTAAGTTTAAGGATGTCATCAGTAGGTAATAGCTTATGGAAGAATCTCCAATAGAAAAATGACGTAGAGGGGGAGGGGTAATTGTTCCAAATGATCTCACCTCAAGGTACCTGATTCCAGCTGAAGAGCTTGACATATATGGCTTTAGTGAGACTTTGATTGGTGTATTTTTGCCAGATAAATCTATCTTTCTTACTTCTGTCAAAGTGAATTCTAGAGATATGAGTCACATAAGGTTCTTGGAGAATATTTTGTAATTTAGTAATTGACCACTGATCCCCCTCCCAGAGGTCAGCCACAGAAAGATTGAGATTAAAATCATCAGGGGGAGAACACATCCAATCCTTTGGGCACCAATGGTCTAGCCAAAAGTTCAACTTATCCACCCCCAAATCCCAAATAAACATATCTTCAGCAAGATGTCTCACTTTCGGCATGTTTACCCAAATCCTAGAATCCCCCAATTTCCTGACAGTTAGAGAGGTGCTGATCTTTGTAGAATTTACCCAACATAAACTTTGCCCACAGTGAAGATTGTGCTCTGAAATTAATCCATGTTTTGTAAAGGTTGACTTGAATGAGTTGGTGGAGCCCTTTGAACCCAATGCCACAAGTTAAAGTAGGCTTAGGAGCCTTTTACCAAGATGCCCGGTGCAGTTGACGTCTTTGGCCAAACTACAAGAACCTATTGAAAGCCCTTTCCAATTAGATTTGAGTGATTTTATTCATATAAGTAGTTTGAAGAATATAAGAAGGAAAGGTAGTAAGTATGCTCTTAAGAAGGGTAACTGCCACCATTAGACAGAAAAAAAATGAGACCGACCAGACATATAAGAATTGATTTTACGTAGGACCTCATCAAATTGGATCTGCTTGGATCTACCACTGATAAGGAGCACCCCGAGGTATTTGATAGGAGGATGGGCAATTGAGAAAACAGTGTACCTGGAAATCTACTGCTTGCAGTTGGGAGGGGTCCTTTTATTGAAGATAAGCTGACTTTTAGCAGGGCTAAAGGACACCAGAATGAGATTGGAAGGACTGAAGGCAGTGAAAAACTTTTTTAACAGCACTTTGTTGACCTCACTTTTGGTTGAGGTTTAGTTTTTTCCTCTTTATTAGCCTAGGGTCTAGCCATAATACTTTCCTATTGACTATTCCTAGAAAACTAGAAAAGGAACCCTCACCATTAGAAATTCTACCCTCTTATTTACTCAACTTGAAGCTCTACAAATTGGTCATAACCTCTAGTACTTAGTAGGTGGGGTCATTCTCAAGAAGAGTTCCCAAGGGATTATTTGACCATAGGGTTAACCCTGGGTGTTGGTCTGGGGCTAAGGCACTCACTTTAACTCACTACACTCACTCTCACTCACAATCCCTCACAACTTTAAACCCAGTACTTGTTGACTTTGATCCCTTGATCTTTTGGGAGACTCATTTAGATGGTCCCCTAAACCCACTAGCCCTAGGCTAGGGTTTAACTAAAACCAGTACACAGAGGACCTAAATGGGAATTTCATTGATCCATGGCTCATATAGGGTGGTTGGCACCCCAATTCTACCAAAAATATCCAACTTGGTCTTTTGCCCCAAAATCCCCCAAATTACCTAGATACCTTTGAAGCCCTAAATTTGGCAAAATTTCCAAAATTCTCAAATCCACCCAAAATACCAAAACTTGTCCAAAAATAATTTCAAACCTTTTCAAAATACCCAAGTTACCCAAAACTACCCAAAAGTTCCAAATTTATCAAAATACCCCCAATATGGCCAAAATTACAAAAATACCCTTGGCACCCCAAACTTTCCCAAAACCTCCAAATTCACTCCAAATGTTTTAAAAACCAATTTTGACCTTCAATTGAACCCAATTTGGCCAATTTGACTATTTTGAACAAAACCCCCAAATTGCCTTTAAAAGGCTCAATTTCCCCAAATTCACCTTAAATGTCCATCAATTTGGCCAAAATTTTCCACAATTTCATTTCTAAACTCAAATTCACCTTTGAAATGACCAATATAAACCAAATCCAAGCTTAATTTGCCCATGCTTTGAGCCTAATTTTGATCTAAGTCAAAATCTAAGTCAAAACCCCAACTTTGACCCTATGAGTTGGTTCCACCGAATTGACCCCCATAGCCTACTCAATTTCCCCCAATTTGTATCCTAAACTCTTCATAACAATCCTACACACCAAACGTGACCTTCAATTTTCCTTGGTAAAGCATAAATTGCTTTCATTTTTAACCCAAGTCCAAAAATTCCCAAATTTGCCCCAAATTGGCCATACATCCAAATTCCACCAAACATACATCCTACATCCAAATTCCACCAAATTGATTGCCCTAAGCCCAAAATTGACAGCCAATTTATGTTGAAAACTCTTCATGATATTCTTATTGACCATTCTCAACAATCTATTTGGACTTAGCTCAACCTAGACTCAAGTCTAGCCCAACATGCTCAAATTGACCAAAATCCCAAAATCCTTCAAATTGAACCCCTAATTGAACTCAAAATATATTCAATCCTTCACAAAAAATCTTCATTACAATCATTTACACAATATTGTTCAATGCTCAAAGTCATGGCTAGCCTACCCTAAACCCAACTTTTGGCCATATAGACCCACATTGAACCATGCACCAAAATTAACCTAGCCATGTCAAATTGACCAAGGCAAGACTTCTACAGCCAATTTTTAGACCCTAGTGACCAAGCTAGACTCACTTAATCCACCCTAGATGAGCCATGGATGAAAGGTCCCCTAAATCAAGGGCTATGTTTTTTAAATTGCTCAATCCAAAGGGTTCTTTGCCAAAACCCATCACCAGCCCAAATTAATGGTTGTGATAGATTCCTCTAGCTCACCTGACCTCTTAGCCACCTCCCCTGCCTCTGTCAGCCATCCTAGTCACCGAAGCACCTCAAAACAAAGGTCCACCATCCCAAAGTCAAATCCAACCAGCTCACCTTGATTAAGCTTTAGAGCCTCTTAACCCACCACCTCAACAGACTTTTGCACCCAAGGCCAAGCCCTGAGCTCCACTCTCCGACCATGATTATAAAATGGCCTCTTCATGGCCAAAGGACGGGTGCTGACCCTTCCAAATTGCTCCCATAGCCTCTTTAAGACCTCCTCTATGCAACCCAACCACCTCCTTTCCCTCATTTCCCTTGCCGGAGCTCAATTTTTGAGCTCAAATCCTTGTGGAGACAGGACATTCTCCACCATGCCTCCACAGTGCACCAAATCTCAATTAAACTCACCCACGCCTTCACCGCAGTGAAAAAGACAAAGTCTAATCAAAGCCACCTCACAAAGAGCCTCCACACTAGACTTTGATCAACACCCAAATTTGGCCTTGATCGAATTTGGGTCTAGACCTTTCACCACGACCAAAGGCCCAATCCCTAGCCTGCTTGGACCTCCACAAATGTGTCGATCACCTTTGATTGAAGCTTCCCTTCTCAGAGCAAAGGTATTGAACTTTCCCTCTTCCCGAGCCTATTTTTATTCTCCATGTGATTAGGGTTATTTTAATGGCATGTTTACCGTATGGATATTTTCGTCTCACTTAGATGATTCTACAGAATCAAACCCGAGGTCATTTGGTTGAGAGATGAGGGAGATCTTAAGGTTTTAGGGTTAATGGTCACAGGTTTTGGCTATCAGGCACGATGATGCGGAGCAGTTAGATGGCGCGTGTATTGGAAGGATGGTTAGAATTGCGGTGGATGGGAGCTTGATAAATAAAGCGCGGGCCAAGTCAGTGGCTACGTGGATGGTGGTGTCCAACCAGAGCACTATACGTGAAGCTTCAGAGCCGCCGTAGGTTCACGCAATGCTGCGTGTTCGAATAGAAAAAGATGAATTTTTTATTTATTTAAATTTTCATAACTTTAAAAAATCATATCTTTGCATAGAAAAAGCGCAAAAATAAAATAAAAATACCCTAGTGCTTAGTGAATAGAGGAAAACAATGTGGAAATGGTTTGAAGTTTATTTTATGCATATTTTTATTTTAATTAATTAAATATTATTTTGAGTATTTTAACTCTCCATGCATGTAGACATTTCACCATGGCTTGATATTTTGGCATGTTGTTGCCTCTGTCAAGGGGGCTATTTCCTGATTTTTCCAAAGTCAGAGGAGACCCCTATACAGAGATCCATATTTTTCAAGTTTATGTTTATCATTTAAATAAATTAATCATGGTAATTAGCATGTTGCTTAGAAAAATCCAAGAAAGTTTTGGTAGGTTTACTGTGAGCAGAGAACCCTAGGAAAAATTTGTCATGAGCCAAGTCATTAAGAACACACCTAATTTTCATAAAACTTTAAGATACAAGAAAAATTAATTTGGGAAAAATAAACATCTAAATGACTTTATATTGATTCTCCACTATAATTTAGAGTTCAGAGGACTCCCCATAAAAATTTCAAAACTTTTGTAGTTCATTTGGAAACCTAATTTCATTTTCTAAATTAAATAATATTTTTGACACTAAAATGATTTTTAACAATAAAAATATAACTTAAAAAATTATAAAATTGGTTTTGAGAGTTCTCTATGATGAGAGAGATTTTTGAAAAATAAAATTGTAATTTAAATAAAAATTTCATTTTTTAAGCATATTTTAAAAAAAAATAAAATTGTAATTAAAATAAAAATTTCATTTTTAAGCATATTTTGAATATTTAAATAATGAAAATTAACAAAAATCATAAAATTAATAAAATTCATGAAATTTTTCTAAATTGTTTCCTAAGCACTTAGGAGCAATTGGAATATTTTTTTTTTAATTTTCAAAGTGAAGACATTGAGTTTTAAACTTTAAAAATAATTTTCAAAGGCTAAAAAAGGACTTTTTTTTCATAACTTTTCATTTAAATAATTATAATAATTCAAAACAAAATCATAAAAATATGAAATTTATTCTCCAGTTTCTTTGACCTCAGAGAGATTTAATAAAAATGAAAAACTTAATTTTCCATATTTGAAATATTTTATAATAAATTAATACTCCAAAAATTAACATAATTCTAATAATTCAAATAAAATTCAAAAAATCATGAAATTTTGTCCAAGTAGTTCTCTAGTTTAGGTCTACCTTCGGTAAGAATTTCAAGTGATTAGGCTTTGGGTTGATCAAGTTATTGAATTTTCATTGGAAAATCCTTATTTTGCATGTAAATAATCATGTAAATTAAATTAAATTTTGAAAAATCATATTTTCACCTCTTATGTCTTAATTAACTCATGAGTAAGGTGAGATAAAAATTCTAAAATCATTTGAATTAATTTTGATGAATTATGAAGTGATAGAGCCTTAGGGGAAAAAGTGCAATTTTGGAAATTTTGCCTTAATTAACATTTAGGCTTAATTAAGAGGGTAAGATGGGCAAACTGTGATCTCAATTAACATGTTCAGATGATTGAAACATAAGGGATTAACTGGAAGAAACCAATTTCACTTTTCTTAATTAAAGGATAAATTTGTAATTTCTTAAATCATTAAAATTTAGAGATCTATTAAATTAAAGAATCCTAGACTTAGGGGTATGATTTTGCATATTAAGAACTCACTAATTTAATGCTCTTATTTGGTGTTCAAATGACAATCAAACCTTTTGATGATGAATTACTATCACTTAAAATTCAATTTCTTTAAAATCAACTTCTTTCAAAAATTACTAATAAAAAATTACTAATGTGTCCACCATGGTCCTAAGGGCTTAGTAGTGACATAGGCTAAATCAAATTTGGTTATATGAAAATTAGAAAAGTGAATGTAACTAAAAATTGAACACCTTTAAATCACTACAAGCCCAAGTTAAAGCTGAAATTGGCTAAGTGTCTTGATAGCATTAACTTGCCCCTTTTAAGGGTCTTCACCCACATAATTCTCAAATTAAATGACAAATGATAATCACCGTACCCTTAGAGATAATTAAAACATTGATGTTCACTGAACACTAGAGGTATTTACAGGATGGATTATTAAGCAACATAATAAGTTTAAATAAGCTCGAGACTTTTCAGAAGGCGGTGAGAAGGAAGCGTGGACCTGTTTCTTCCTCCCGACCTTTCGGATACCTCAGAGGTCTACTAAGCTTAGTGTGTTTTGCTTAATGAAATCATCCTCAGATGAATTAATAGAGGCTTTAATCATCCTCAGATGAATTAATAGAGGCTCACCAAGATATGATTTAGGATTTTGTAGATCACCAGAATCTTACTTCCCTGCTTTACATAAAATGCTTTTAACATATAAATGCTCTCACATGCATTTTGAGTTTTAGTGGAAGATGACGGGAAGACCATCCAGGTACACTTTTATTGTAATTTGTTTTAACTGCATTTCTAGTCACCCGTACTTTACTTTTCAGTATGTTACTCTACTTAATAACATGCATGTTAAACAATGATGTCACCCGACATGAAAACCAAAATTGATAAGATAGCTGCAAAACCAAAACCAAAACTAAAATCAACCAAGATAAAAATCACCTCCACAACATTCAAAATATAAGAAAACTCAAAATTTAATCACAAACATCACAAAACAATAATTACAACTAAATTAAGACGTCTCTATCGGATGATCGATCGGGAATCCCTCGGAGGAGGTAACCTACGGTTGCTAACGAGATTTCCCACGGTCTAAATGAAAGTATGAACTCATTAAGTTGAGTTTAGTAAATTCATTTAGACTAAGTGAATCCAATAAAAAATAGTGGTACCAAAATGAGGGAACCGTAGACTCCTAACTGGTGTTGCTCTAATCAACTTTAACATGCCCCGTAACATTTAAAGAAATACAGCCATAGGGTCATCTGATTCGTCCCGGCGAGGAGCTTGGAGCTAGCATGGTGGGCAGCACGACCATCTTCAACAGTAAAACATGTCTTCACCAGCTAATTTATTCTTTCCTTAGAACTGAAATAACAAGCCATAGGATTTTGAGGTTGTCTGCCTAGCGCAACATAAATTCTCACCTCATCTTTAGGCCTTTGTACAACTCTACTGTACAATATAAGCCTTAACTCGTCTTAGGATTCCAAGTTTGTCGTCCGTCACGACCTAACCCTCACATCTTCCAGGCTATTTATGTGATCGTTTCACATAAATGTAAGCCCTAAACTAATAAACTTGGCAGGATGAAACACTCAAATAAATTTCTCCTCAAAATTGAAGCCAAACCATAGGATAGACTGGGAAGTCACTGAGGTTCTCCTTCGAATCTATGACATCCCCTAGTTCTCCCTTCTTTAGATTACAAAGACAAAATGTTCCAAATTTGAGTTATTCCCATTTCACACATCTTTGTATGATTTCATTGAAAATTACTATTCTTTGACCTCTTTGAAGATAATATTTCCTAATTTTTATCGATATTTTTCTTAGGTAACTTCGGTTATCTAATATGTAAATAACTATTGGGGCTTGCCCTTATAGAAAGCTTTTTCGAACCCAGCTTAAAATAAACCCTATTTAATTTTTCATATTAAATAGGGGAAATTGTCAGCAACTAAAACAGTTTCGTATACCAAACGGATGTCATATATTTCTTAGTTTATTTGATCGAGCCTAATCCTCAAGTCTTGTGTTTATCCTTCGGGATAGATACAAAGTTTGAGGTATAATGCTCTTTCATTTAAATTATGAAAAGTATGGGGTCAGTTTGATTTCATATTTTTTTTATATATATATATATATATATATATATATATATATATATTAAAATGTCCTTCCGAAGCGTGCAACGGGATTTTGATTCTGGCGACCGACAACTTCCAATGGGCAACTCCTCCAACCAAAAATAGTGCCGACAGCTTCTAGAGACTCCATTAGGGAGTAGCTTTTCTCTCCATTTAAATTAGAGAATCTTATCTTCATACATCAGTAATGTGTTCATGTCCCTCATGAACCAAACTATGCTTCTTTCGTTGCCATAATTTACCCATTTCTATCTTGGGAGAGTACGGTCAACTCTTCGGACTTCAGAATCGTCTGTTCAACCACCTTTGAACAGAGAGGTTCAGGAGGCCATTAAGGACTTTTTTTTTAATCTTCATGTGGGGTCGGACCCACAATAGGTGTGTTGGTGGACTAGTTCCACCTAAGCATTGTGCGATGATAATTTGGTCCCACACTGGGTCTTAAACACTTCACGCCTCCTTTTCGAGTTTGATTTGTTAATTTTCAAATTAAATCGAATTGTGCGTGTTGCGTACGCTTTAAATTTCCTTATATTAATCAAATTTTTTTTGTTTTAAAAATTTTAAAATCCCCACAAACTAAAAAAAAATACTTACCCGGTCTATAGATTGACCTCTGTTAATTTTTTGCACTCGCACTAAGACTACGAAGTCTTGGCCAAGTAGGTAACCCCAGAGCTTTCTCTTTTGAAGTTACTGCAATTGCATGCCCAAAGCTAACTTTTTCCTGTGCTCTGCCGACGAGCAATGCCCATAATGTCATTCCCACCATCAATTTTGGAGCCGGATTTAAAGATCTTGAGGTCATCCTCGGGAAAGCTCTGTTTCGTCGTTATGAAAGTAGCTGCTCCAAAAGTCTAGGAGCCGTCTGCTTAATTCAACTTGAACTACCTTCAGGACTTTCCTTCTTATAAGAAAGTTAAGACCACTGCCATCACGGCACCTACCAAGCCTGTTGTTCCCGCTGCTACTAAGGGAAAAGAAGTTATGATCTTTGAAGACCTGACTGATGGGTTGGTCGTCTTGCCATTAGTATTTGAAATCAGATCAAGTTCTAGAACTGCCCCATTAAACCAAACCCAAAGGAGAAACCACAACAGGAAGGTTCGGAGGCTATTAAAGCCCGGATGCTTAAAGAAGTACCTGTTGATGAAGATCCTCACCTGGACGAGTCAAGATTATCAGAGACCTATCCACTTCTGCGAGGTAGTAGGTTCTATCCTTTAATGGATACCAATGGGTATGAAAGTTTCCAAAAGATTGTCGCTACTTTACCATCACTTCATGAACTTAGTATTGAGAGGAAGATGCCTGCTCCCATCACTCGAGTCAGTTCAGTTTTTCAGAGGATAACTACCAAGGAAGGTTGTTTAGTTAGTGAACTACTTAAATGAGTGGGACATGCAGTATCCTCTTGCATGAAGAAAGAAATCTTAAAGAATGTCAGATCTGTCAGACGCTCCTAGAAGTCAACTGAAACTTCACCTGCTCGCATTCCTATCTGGTTCCATTTGGGGAGCAGAGTTGATACCACTATTGTCACCACCAATTCTACTGTCACTAGGATCGCAGGTCATGGATCGATTAAGTCATGTCTGGGTCCAAGAATTCTACTGGTCACCCACTATAAGGATGTTCATAAAGTCCCAAAGGAAAGGATGAAGAAGTTGCCCAGTACTTTATCAGGTCTGCACCATGGGGAGCATACTTTTCCTCTACATACCAATGTTCCTACCGAGAAATTCCGTCTCAAGACATCACTATCAATGAAATGGGTAAGGATACCCAAGGTTGTCATACCGATACAGTCCAGTGGGCTTGCAGGACAAGATTATGGAATGAAGCGAGGGTCCAAAATATCTGATATCATCGCAGCTGTTGCGAGTGAGATGGAAGAACAAGTGGAGGAGGTCCAACATGGTCCTCCAGATTTTAAGATAATTCAAGAATCAATAATCGAGGAAAAGTTTGAAAAGCCAGATTTCCCAGTTGGCTCGAAAATATGGAGTTCCCATGAACGATGATGAAGATGTTGACTTCAAAGATTACCTCAAAGAAGATTTCATGGATGTTCATGTCATTGAAACCAGAGCCGCTACATCTGCACACAAGGCTCAAACTCTCGTCAAAGAGAACGTCGTAGATGAGCTGCGTAGGGTTATCCTCCTAAGGGATGAGCAAGTCAGCCAATTGGAGAAAAGGATAGAAGAGATGGCCGCAGCCATGACCGCCATGGCCATAATTCATGGACAATCTCAAGTACCACAGTTAGCCTCTCCAAAGGTCAACCAACCAGAGATTATACATATCACAAATGAAAGAAGGGAAGTTGCTTCAGCAAATAAGGATGAGCAACCAAAGAAGGGTTATCCATCAAGCACCATACTGGAGAAGGAATTTAAGCAAATGGTTGAGCAAGTTTAAGAGGACTTAACCCAATCTAAGGGCAGTGCATTGTTTTTAAAAGGTAGACCTTACCCGGAAGAATTCGATGTCATACCCTTCCCTAAAGGTTATGTGTCCTCGGACTTTAAGATATTTGATGGGACTGGAAATCCCAGACAGTACATAGCATATTTTCGAGCCAATTGTGGCAACACAAGAGGTAACGAAGCCTTACTCTTCCAACAGTTTATCAGCAGCCTGTCCGGATTGCTTTCAATTGGTATGTCGATTTGCCCAACATATCAGTTAAAACGTTTACCAAGCTAAATCAATTATTTATGAAAAGATTTTCGTGAAAAGATTTTCCAGAGCGCAATATCCTATTGGAGATCTCATGATGGAAAAGCAAAAGCCCGATGAGACTTTAGTGGATTACTTCTTGAGGTGGAGAAACCTTAGCATGAAATGTGAACCTCAGCTACAGGAACATCACACGATTGAGATCTTAGTCAAAGGCATCCATGGGACAGTAGCTTTCATGCTTAAGGGACTCACCATTAAATCCTTCGAGAAACTACTCAGTAAAGGCAACAGTCTCCAAGAAGAATATAAACATTTGGATTCTCATGAGAAATCCAAGGCAACCAGAATATTTGAAAAGAATTCAGAAATAGTGGCAACTTTCAATAAAGGAAAACAACCAATGAAGATACATGCAGAAAATCATTGGCAATTGTCATCACAGTACAACAACAAACACAATAGTATGGTCATTCTAGCCAGCAACCGTCTCAGGGAGGATCATACCGACTAGAGAATAAGAAAATGACCATTGCAGAACGTAGGAAAGTGGTATATTTTTTCAAAGATGAAGTCGTGCCCAAAATGCTCAAAAGTCTGATGAAGAGGCCTGAATTCAGATTACCAAATACAAAGAAACCCGAAGAGGTCGACAAGAAAGATTAACCAACTTATTGCCCGTATCACAGATTACTAGAGCACACTATAAAAGATTGTTTCATCTTCAAGGATTAGCTCGAGAGAAACCTTAAAGAAGGTAATATAACGATCCCATATAAGTAATATAACGATCCCAAAAGAATATTTAAAAGAACTTGAAAAAGGTTCCATAAATATGATTTTGGTCGAGCCAATCTTTCAATTGACCCGTATACTATAAAAGACAGATAGAGTACAGTCTGGAGCAAATCGTCCAAGAAAATATTGAACCAGATTCAGAGCGCTTCAAAACAAGCCTCAGTTCATAGTCTTTAGCCTTGCAAGCCAGAGATGAAGATTTCTCCAAGAAAACCGTCATCATCAAAGATAAAGAAGAAGAAGAACACCACCATGATGACTGATAGCACGAGGGGTAGGATAGGGGCTGGCTCTACTAGATTGGTTATCTCAGATTCGAGGAAGAAAATCCTTTAACCCCTAACTTTGTATGATTACCTTTTTACCCCTCCTGGGTCTTATGAATATAATGATTATGATTTCGACTACATTTTAACTATTTTTTGTGGTAATGTAATCAATTATGACCACACTAAATTTGATCTTGATTCCCGAAATGATCCTTAAATCATACTTGAGTCTGATGAACTCGCTAGCAAGACCAAAGGAGACACCGACAATACCGCTTACGATAGCGCTGGGAGTGAGGAACCAATCCTCGAGCACCACGGTGCACTGCTTGCCATCAAATTAGATCTTTCAAACAAAGAAGAAACACTTGAAGATTTGACAATGATATCTCAGGAAGATGAACTTAAGAAGCGGGAGAGTATTAACCCCGAGAACAGCTCTGACAGATAAAGGAAAGCAAATAGTCACCCGAGAAGAGCTACCTCCACCTCCGTCAGTGGAAGAAGCACATAATCAAGAGAAAATTGGAGGATCATACAAAATGGATTACAATGTGCTAGCTCATCTTAGGAAGTTGTAGGCTAGATTAAGCATCTACGATGTTCTGATCCTGTCAAAGGAGATGAGAGAGTCTCTGGTTACAGCTTTGCATGACCCAGAGGTTTGTTTAGCCCAGTTGGACGACACATCCTCAGATGAAGTTTGCTCGTTGAAAGAATAGTCTGAGGTAGCCTTTACAAATGAAGATTTGATGCTCGGTACTGCCGACCACAATCGTCCACTCTACATCTCCGTTAACATTGGTAGATTTGTGTTGTCTAGAGTTTTAGTAGATCCTGGAGCATCACTCAACTTCATGAGTCTACGGACATTGACCTATTTGGACATTGAAGCCAAAGAGCTTAAAGCCGATAAAATTATGTTAAGAGGATTCAACCAAAAGGGAGAGAGAGCCCTTGGATCGATTACATTACTTACGAAGGTTGGAGAACTAGTGACAACTGCTAAGTGTCATATCATCAACACCGAGACGTCTTTCAATGCTCTACTTGGTCGACCATGGATTCACAAACAAAACATGGTTCCATCATCTGAACAACATCGCATCAAGTACTACAAAGAAGGACAAGAACATTACATCAAGGGAGATCTATAAGCATTTTTAGTGCATGAAGTTGGTATTCATGAAGATGTCGCCTACTACGCACCTCCAAAGAAAACTGTCTTCTCTCGTGAAACTCTGACAAGCAAAAGTGAAGATTCAAAAAAATCATAAAGAGGAAGCCATTCAACTCTGCCTCAGCGATCTTCCACCACTTTTTCACATCAAATTTGTGGGGGTTCTTTTAGTTTGCGCACCCGAGGTCTAGGCTGTGGATGTGGATGAGGAAGAACCAAATTAATTGTTGAGCAGACTAGGCTTAGCATCAACCTTGGTGATGAAGACAGTTCCGGAGATGAAATAATGATGACAAAACAGAAAAAATTTCAGTACGAGATATCCTTAGAAGATATAGAGCAAAGTGAATATGAGATGATGTATGATCGGATAAACCATTATGTGAACACCATGACCCTTACTCCAATTCTCCCTCAAAAGGTCGAGAGTTTAGAGGTCTAGGAAGTCCGTAGTGCTGGTTCAAAGACGATCAAGTTTTATCCTACTTCTACTTCTACTAATCTTGAAAACCATGTAAATTTGGATGATGATCCTAATGAATTAATGGAATTGCCTTTTGGTTATTTTTTGCCTTGTGTACAAAAATTAATTCAACAGGGATATTTGCCAAAACAAATGCCAAAAGATAAATTAAAAATTTTTAAAAAAATATGGGATATTAAAAGTCAAACTCCTAACTCTAAAGAGGGACTCAGATTTGGTACAGTCGGACTAGTCGATGATTTAGAGTTTTGCATGGTTGTTACTAGTGAATCAATAGGGGATTGCCTCGATATGGAGGAGGACTCTACTGATCAGCTGATAGAAGATGCTCCGCCAGAATTTGAGGAGGAAATTAAATCAACTATTGATGAATTAAAGGAAATTAACCTCGGGACTGAAGAACGACCTCGACCTACATTTATAAGTTCTCTACTCAATGATGAATAATCTTTAGATATGATCAAGCTGTTAACCGAGTTTAAAGATTGCTTCGTATGGAGTTATGATGAAATGTCAGGACTATCAACAGAGGTTGCAGTTCATAAACTTGGGGTGGAGAAAGATATGACCATAGTAAAATAAGCTTCTAGAAGAATGCGCATCGAAATAGAACAGCAGGTCATAGCTAAAGTGAAGAAGTTAATAGATGTTAACTTTGTAAAAGAAGAGAAATGCCCCACATGGTTAGCTAACATTGTGCCAGTTAAGAAGAAAAATGGACAAATCCATGTTTGTGTCAACTTCAGTTATTTAAATAAAGCATGTCCAAAAGACAAATTCTCATTACCGATACCAGAAATGATGGTGGACATTGCTTTGATACATGTTATTTTCTTCTTCATAGATGGATTGTCGGGGTACAACCAAATCAAGATGGCTCCCAAGGATGCAACACTTACAGCCTTCAGAACACCTATCGGGATTTTCTATCGGGCCTATCGGGATTTATTGCTACACATTGATGCCATTTGGGTTGAAGAATGCTGGAGCGATACATCAACATACAATGACGAAGATTTTTTATGATCTCATTCACAATGAAGTGAAATACTACTTGGATGATTTAGTGATGAAAAGTCATCAAGGGTCATCAAGAGCAAGCAAAAAATAGACCATTTGTACGATTTGAGGATCGTGTTTGAATGGTTACGATGATATGACCTTAAAATGAATCTCTTAAAGTGCGCCTTTGGCGTTACCTCAGAAAAGTTTTTAGGATTCATTGTCCGTCATCAGGGAATCGAGATCGACACAGATAAGATTAAAGCTATCTTGGAAATGCCTCCAACAAAAACTTTAAAACAACTACGTTCCTTCTAAGGAAAGTTGGCATATCTGAGACACTTTATTTCTAATCTCTTAGGTATGTGTCAGCCCTTCTTGGCGTTAATTAAAAAGGATGCCAAATTCGTTTGAGAAGAGAAATGTCAGCGGGTCTTTGAGGACGTTAAGCAATATTTAATGACACTTCCTGTTTTGGCAGCCTTTATCCCAGGGAAACCTTTGATACTATATATTGTGGCCTTAGATGACTCACTTAGAGCCCCATTAGCCCAAGTCAATGACGAGGGAAAAGAAAACACACTCTATTACTTGAGTTGTCGCTTAGTACCAATGGAGATAAGGTGTCCACCTATTGATAAGCATTGTCTAGCTTTGATTTTCACAGCCCAAAAGCTTAGACATTACATGCTTTCTCATAAGATTACTCTAATCTCAAAATTTAATCCATTACAATATTTAATGACCCGACCAACACTCTCCGGACGTCTTATAAGATGGTCGATGATTTTATTGCAACTTGATATAACTTTTGTTCCCCTCCGTGCTAACAAATGATAGATTTTAGCAGACTTCCTCACTGCACACCCACTTCCAACTGGGTCCCCCTCTTAATGATGAGTTACTAGACGAACAAATATTATAAATGAAATTCTCCAGTGCGCAACACTGGGAGATGTAGTTCCACGGAGCTTCATCAGCAAGAAAAGACAAAGGATCAGGCTAGTTATATCAAGCAAAGCAGGGATTGGTTTGATATTTATCGCGTTAGATAAGGGTATGTTGAGGTTCTCATAACACCTGACAGAGCTATGTCCCAACAACAAAGCAGAATATGAAGTGCTAATTACAAGGTTGAAGTTGACAATCTCGATGGATATAACATATATTGCCATCTATGGCGACTCTCAGCTCGTCATCCAGCAAATCGCCGGACAATACAAGATTTTAAAGCCAAGACTTATTGAATATCACCGATACACAATGAAGCTGCTGGAACAGATTTCCAGTGTAACTTTCTACCGGATTCCTAGGGGAGATAATGCCCATGCTGAGGCACTGGCAAAACTTGCTAAGGAGATGACATGTCCCTCCGAGGATTCTGTTGATATTACAGTACAAGGAAGAAAAGTTTTTTTCTCACGTTGACCTCGATAATCCACACAAGATTAGAAAAGGAAAATAAATAATGGTTGCGAGTGTTGATAATAAAGAAGATTGGCGCAAGCCATTAATAGAATATTTGATTACTGGAAACTTGTTAAAGGACAAGTCAGCAACACATCACATTACAAAAAGGACTATGTCTTATGCTCTAGTGGGTGAAATCCTCTACAGAAGATCATTCGACCAGATTTGGCTACTATATTTAAGCAAAATAAAAGTACAAAATATTGTTAAAGAAGTACATGTCGGATTGTGTGGAGCTCACCAGGCAGGGCCGAAGATGAAAATGAAGATCAAGAGACTCGGATATTATTGGCCAGCAATGATGTCCAATTGCATGGATATAGCAAGAAGATGTCACCAGTAATCGGTGCATGGGGTGGTCTTGCACCAACCTTCGAATGTGCTACACCCAACCATCGCCTCGTGGATGTTCGAGTGTTAGGGCACAGACATAATAAGTCTGATAGACCCTGACCCTCCATCTTCTAGAGGATCTAGAGGACATAGATTCATACTCGCCGCTACAGATTACTTCTCTAAATGGGTAGAGGCAGTATCATTATGAGAGTTTACAACACAAAACATCCTTCAATTCTTCAAAAGTCAAGTGGTCTATCGTTTCGGAGTACCACGAAGAATAATTTCTAATAATATGACAGCCTTTAAAAGTATCAAAATTAACAATTTCGTCAAACGACATGGGATAGATTGGAGATATTCTACAATTTACTATCCTAGGGTAAATGAATGGTTGAGGCCTTCAACAAGAAGTTGGTACAAATTTTAAAGAAAACACTGGATGAAAATAAAAGAGTTAGCATAACAAATTATTAGAAGCCTTGTAGGCCTACCGGACGACGTTAAGGACTCTCACTCAGAGCACACCCACACAGTGTGCACCCTACATGCTCATGTACGGGTCCGAGGTCGTACTACCATTAGAAGTTCAGATGTCATCTCTCAGAGTCGCTGTCGCCAATCAACTTACAACAAAAGTAAGTGCAAAACTCATACTTGAAGAACTAGAGAGTCTTATGAAAAAAAAAACTAGAAGAACAACAACATTTGGTGCTTTACCAAGCGAAGATGGTACAAGCTCATGACAAATTAGTCCACCCAAGGACATTTAAAGTTGGTGACCTTGTCCTCGTGCTCAAAATACCCATTCTTGCACGTCGCAAGATAGGTGGAAAATTCGAGCCAACTTGGGAGTGACCGTTTATCATAGAAAAGGTCTACACATGAGAAGCCTACCAGCTAGTAGATTTCAGTGGTGAGAGACCCATGCTGCCAATCAATGGATGATACCTGAAGACATACTACGTAACCTGACATTCCTTGACATTACTTGATTTGAAATTTTAAAATTTTGATTGTTCTGGGGTTATCTATTTGGCCAAACGTCTGTGACGGGTCTAAAAATTTTGCAATAAAATTAACCTCAATATAATGAAAATTTTTTAAATTACACATTTCAATTTACTCCTTTCTAACTTTAAATTTGATATTCTACTAAATTGAACAAAATATGTACATAAATAAATATTTTTTTCACCAACATAAACTAAAATTTTCTTTAATAAACACTTTGTTTTGTTCTTGTTCACGCTAAGTTTCAGCTCACTGATATTTTTATTGTCGTCTACAAAAAAAATGTCAGGCTAGAGGCTGATCTTTGCTTTTAAAGATGGCTGGAACCTCGCACTCAACGAGGAAATGGCGCCGCAGAGCGACACCATAGACTTCGACATGGACTATGAGGGTCCTCTAATGGACGTGGTTAGCTGTCAGGAAAAATAACGGCTATCATTGCTGCTAAGGTTTGTCACCAGAAACAGTTCCTCACTGAAAGGGGAAAATATGATAGTACAACAAGACCCGATGGAGAGACTAGTCGCCTATCGTCTATGATAGCTACACCAATCGGGGGCCTAGTCGTTGCCAATGATAAAAGATTGTCAGATGCACCGCTAAGGAGAACTCAGCACAGGAACGCTAACTTCTGAAAGCATAGGGCTTTCTTACTTGAAGAGAGCAGACGCCAGAAGGAGGCTGAAAATTTGGTCACTTCTATTCCTGAGGGGAACATATATGATCCAGGCATGAGAGAGACCTCTTCCAGTTTTTCTGCTACAGACGATGAGTCTGAATTTGTTACAAAGCTGGAGATACCACCAGTTTCAAATGTTCTTTGTACATGTTGCCCGACATGCAACGCCGAGATACCTGCACGTACATCAGCTACAAGATCATTTTTGGAGTGCCCGGACTGCAATGTCCTCCACCTTGAGCGATACAGTACTTTAAAGGAGAATGTACCCTCTGATGATGGATTTAAGACCACAGATTACCTGATGAATGCATAACCATATGTTCCATTGGGTACAGAGCCTTATTTCCCGTCAGAAGCAGAGTCATACATTTCGCTGCAGGCAGAGACAACACCGACCAGATTCTCGTAGACGTGGAAATAAGGGAACATCCTCGACGGCCGCCGATCATCATTACGACATAATACTATAAAATAAGTAAAGTAAACAAAAGGGATTTTGAATTCTACGAAGAAGTTCATGGAAGGTTCATTAATATACTAGAAGACTTGGAGCTATATACAAGGGCCTTCTACGAAAGTGATGAAAGAAGTAATCTTGACTGCATCTTTAATCTGAGAAACAGAGGTTGAGCGGGCCTCCTGATGGAAAAAACTTATTTCAAGCCACAAAAATGGATGTGTGGAAAGGGCAGGATCACCATACAATGTGGTTGTTGTTACAACTTCACTCAACTTCCAACTTCACTAACGATAGACAAGGAAATCCTCCTGAGATTCTGAGACAAGATCAGGTGGATCCACTACCCCCATGATAAAGTGGATGATTAAGAGAATGGTCTAATGGAGCATACTACCAGCCGACTGTATTCCCAATAGTTGTATTATCAACATTTATGATGAAGGTGACTGTATACCCCCGCACATTGACCATCATGAACCATCATGACCATCATGACTTTGTGAGACCTTTTTGCACGGTCTCTTTCATGAGCAAGAGCAACATTTTGTTTGGAAAATAAATTGATGTCATTGGTCCCAGTGAGTTCAGACAAGCCGTGGAGATTCCGCTACCAGTGGGTTAAGTGCTGGTTCTTAAAGAAAACAGAGTAGACGTTGCCAAACACTGCATTCCAGGGGTGCGACACCGTAGGGTGTCTGTGACTTTCTGAAGGATGGATGACAGCAAAATGTCATATGAATTTTGATCAGACCCGGAGCTGGAAGAACTACTGCCTTACGAGCTATGAGAGGGTTGCACCTTTATGCACATGCAAAAGGAACTCTTGTCCTGGAGCATGACTTAGTAGGTCTGCTCGATCAAGAGCTTGCCTCACCAGAGAAAAACACTTAAAGGATTCATTTTTACTACATCTTGTCACAACATATATGATATATATTAGACATGCTTAGCCTATGATATGTACTCAGCATAGGATAATTTTGGATATACTTTGATGTAGTCATGCATAATTGTACTTTTTGAGGCTTTGGCCTGCTCTCAATCTACACTTAATCTGTAACACTTATTGGAGCGGATTAATGAAATCTCTTTCAAGATTTTGTCTGTTTATTCAATTGCCCTTTTTGTACGATGGATAAAAGCCACAGAGCCATACTTTGGTTCATACTACAATAAAAAAAGAACAAAACAACCAAATAAAATTAAATTTTGAAAACATATTTTGATAATAAAATGTGATAAAAATAACAAGAAAAAAATAAATTTATTGAGTTGATTCTCTGATTTTGAGGTCTCTTACTTTTTGCTTATGCGACACGACTATCCTTGTCTGCACTAATTCTCTTCATATCTTTGCGGAATTCCACATTCTGCATAAAATGTTACAAAATCTTACACATCTTCCTCACCAATGTCAATCTTTTTGCATGACACAAATTTATGAATTCGACACCACAAACTTTTTTGCACTACATTCCTGCCCTTGAGGACAATACTGAAACACTATTTTCCTTTTCACAACCTTTTGAGATTGGTATAAGACCCCCTCCATGGCATACAAATCTCAACCTATATCTTCGAAATTGGTATAAGACCACCACCATGGCATCCAATTCTCTACCTATATGTTTGAGATTGGCGTAAGACCCCCTCCATGACATCCAATTCTCTACCTATATCTTTGATATTGGTATAAGGCCCCCTCCACGGCATCCAATTCTCTACCCATGTATTTGAGATAGGTGTAAGACCCCCTCCATGACATCCAATTCTCTACCCATATCTTTGAGATTTGTTAAGACCCCCTCCATGGCATCCAATTCTTTACCTTTATCTTTGAGATAGGTATACGACCCTCTCCATGACATCCAATTTTCTACTTATATCTTTGAGATTGGTGTAAGACCCCCTCCATGACTTCCAATTCTCTACCTATATCTTTGAGATAGGTGTAAGACCCCATCCATGACATCTAATTCTCTACCTATATCTTTGAGATAGGTGTAAGGCCCCCTCCATGACATTCGATTCTCTACCTATGTCTTTGAGATAGGTGTAAGAAACCCTCCATGGCATCCAATTCTCTATCTATATCTTTGAGATAGGTGTAAAACCCCCACAAGGCATCCTACTCTCAATCTTCGAGGTCATCATCTGAATGTTGATTCCCATCCTCTATAAAAGACCTAAAATCTGATAACTCAACACCCACTCTCTGATCCCTAGTGAGAGTTCCTAATCCTCGATGTTGATCAGATATTTTCTTGCTAATTCCCAAAGGAAATAAATAGTACACACAATTCTACACCTCCTTTTAGGTCTATTGACTTAGGAGTCTGTATTAGTTTTGTTGATCTCATCAGTCAACGCCAATACATGTGATGTGCTTGCCTAGCACCCCACACATATTGGGGGTTTGTTTGATGACCTCAACTTTGGTTGAGGTTTAGTTTTTCCCTCTTTAATAGCCTAGGTCTAGCCATAGAACTTTTCTATTGACTATTCCTAGGAAACTAGAAAATGAACCCTCACTATTAGAAATTCTACCATCTTCTTTACTCAACTTGAAGCACTACATATTGGTCCTAACCTCTAGCACTTAATCGGTGAGGTCATTATGGAGGAGCTCAAAGAGAGTTCCCACAGGACTATTTGACCTGAGGGTTAACCTTGGGTGCGATTTTGGGGCTAAGGCACTCACTTTCACTCACTACACTCACTCTCACTCACAATCCCTCACAACCCTAAACCCAGTATTTGTTGACTTTGATCCCTTGATCTTTTGGGAGACTCATGTAGATGGCCCCCACTAGCCCTAGGCTAGGGTTTAGTGAAGACTAGTACACAGAGGACCTAAATGGGGATTTCATTGGTCCATGGCTCATGTAGGGTGGTTGGCACCCCACTTCTACCAAAAATATCCAACTTGGCTATTTGCCCCAAAATCCCTTAAATTACCTAGATACCCTTGGAGCCCTAAAATTGGCCAAAATTCCCAAATCCTCCCAAAGTATTCAAATTTATCCAAAAATCATTTCAAATCTTTTCAAAATACCCATGTTACCCAAAACTACCCAAAAATTCTAAATTTACTAAAATACCCCCAAAATGACCGAAATTACAAAATTAGCCTTGGCACCCCAAACTTTCCCAAAACCTCCAAAATCACTCCAAATGTTTCCAAAACCAATTTTGACCCTTCAACTAAACTCAATTTGATCAATTTTACCATTTTGACCTAAACCCCCAATTGCATTTAAAAGGCCAAATTTCCCCAAATTCACCTTAAATGTCCATCAATTTGGCCCAAATTTCCTTCAATTTTAATTCACCCAATTTCAATTATAATCTCCAATTCACCTTTAATATGACAAATCTAAACTAAACACAAGCTTAATTGGCCAATTCTTTGAGCTCAATTTTGATTCTTATCAAAGCCCCTAATTTTGGCCCTATGACCTAATCCCACATAATTGAACCCCATAGCCTACTCAATTTCCCCCAATATGAATCCTAAACTCTTCATAAAAATCCTACACATGAAAATTGACCTTCAATTAGCCTTGATAAAGCCTCAATTGCATTCAATTTTAACCCAAGTCCAAACATTCTCAAATTTGCCCTAAATTGGCCATACATCCAAATTCCACCAAATTGATTGCTCTAATGACCAAAGGAAAATATGTTGAGATTTTCATACCTCTTTTATACTATTTTTAATGATATTGCACTTTAAAGAAAGGTATTTTTGGTATTTTGTTGCAGGAATGATGAATTAGGGTCAATGGAGCAAAAAGAAGCAAAAAGGAGCGAATTTGGAGCAAAAAAGACCAAAATGTGGAGAATTGCACTAGGGCGCCGACGGCGCCATCGAGGCCGCCGACGGCGAGCTTT
>NW_018225828.1:428501-429233 GCF_001263595.1 Phalaenopsis equestris | reverse complement strand
ACGTTATTCCCTATAATTAGTTATTATTCAAATTATCTACTTATTTCAATTTCCTATTAGTGACAGATAAGCAACTTGAACGTCGTTGTAGTTGAAGTATTACTTTTTATTAAATCTTAGTCCGTAGTATTCTATTTCTCCCTGTGGGATCGATATCTAGGACTCCATTAGAGCCCTATATTACTTGAGCGATACGTATACTTGCGTTGACAGATTCGACTTTAACATTATTGAATATTATATCTATACATCTTTATTAAATCAAATATATATATATAAAGTTGCAGTCAAGTTTTTGGCATCGTGGCTAGAATTTAAATCTTCTAGTAGCGTCATCAAATTCTTGTAATTATTGATTTACAGAAAAGTCGGTCAAGTTTTTGACGCCGTTACCGGGGAGAATTTTAGGAGTAACAGACATATTAGAATTATTAAAAAAATTTTACTTAAATTGCAACTTATCTATATATTTATATTTATATTTATATTTATATTATTGAGTACTAATTTTAAATTGTATGTGCAAATTTGGACCTGAAAATCTTATACCATAAGATTCGGAATTAGAACGAACTGTTAGAAAAATTAGAAAATTGAAAAGAAAACCTAGAAATTGTGATACAATGGAAAACATTATGAACAATCAAGGAATAGAAAATGAACACCAACCTAGACCCTTAAGAGATTATGCAAATCCTACAAAAGATGAAATTCACTTATCTATCCAAAATC
>NW_018225828.1:426194-426862 GCF_001263595.1 Phalaenopsis equestris | reverse complement strand
AAAAGGATCATGAATACCCTGATTTAGAGTATCCATTTACACCAATGAAAGTTACTGTGGAAAAACCTCCACCACCGTTTCCTCAAAGACTGAAGCAACATAAACAAAATAAATAATTTTCAAAATTTTTGGAAATTCTTAAAAAGTTAACGGTGAATATTCCCTTCATAGAAGTTTTAGAGCAAATGCCCAATTATGTGAAGTTTATGAAAGATACTCTCAACAAGAAGAGGAAGTTCTCAGATAATGAAACTGTTGAACTTAGCGAAGAGTGTAGTGCAATTATTCAGAAAAAGCTTCCTGAAAAATTAAAAAATCCTGGTAGTTTCACTATACCGCATGCTATCGGTAAAAAATTCTATGGAAGAGCTTTATGTGATTTGAGAGCCAGCATTAACCTTATGCCTCTATTAATTTTCAAAAGACTAGTATTAGGAGAAGTCTTACCTACTTCTGTAACTCTTCAATTAGCAGACCGATCCGTTACATATCCTAAGGGAGTTATAGAAGATGTGTTAGTAAAACTTGACAAATTTATCTTTCTGGTGGATTTTATTGTCTTAGATATGGAGGAAGATAAAGAAATACCTATTATTTTAGGGAGACCATTTTTAGCTACTGGAAAAGCTATGATAGATGTTCAAAAAGGAGAATTAACTATGAGAGTA
>NW_018225828.1:420622-422309 GCF_001263595.1 Phalaenopsis equestris | reverse complement strand
GACAGATATTGAAGAAATGATAGTGCGGTGAAGATGGGAAGTGCTGTGCTACACTGCTGCCGCCGTGGTAGTTCCTGTGGTAAAAGAATTTTATGCAAATTTACATGGAATTAACCAAGGAGTTGTTTATGTGTGAGGGAGATGGATTACTTTCACTCCTTCAAGAATCAATGAGTTATATATGATAGAGAATGTTCATGTTTGCCACTATTCCAATTTCGTCCCAACGAGAGACCAAATGAATGAAATTTACCAATATTTGACGGACGAAACTGATGATTGGGAAATGCGAGAGTACAGGTATGTTAGTTTTTCTTCAACACTTTTGAATCCCGTCTTAAACACTGACACTTCTTCATTTCTGCGAAGTTGTCACCGACAATGAAGTTTGGTAAGGTTTCTAAAGAAAGTGTCATTTTGAATTACTGCATCCAAAGGGGACTGCCGATCGATATTGGATCTATAATTGTAAAGTTAGTCTTAGGCCTGATCGTTCACGGATCAACTTATGGGCTTTGACACCCTTTAGCAATTTTCTCACTTTGCAGCCAGTCCCAAGTATCCTATGTAAATTGGGAAAATGTACTGGTACCTTGGAAACCTTTGGATCCAACTGAAAGATTCCCATCATTTGAAGATGAAAATGACATGGCTATGATAGTTGATCAATCTTCTCAGAATTCTCTGCCAGTACAACCCTTAGTCCCTGATAAGTTTTTGGTGATCCTGCGTCGAATCAAGAAATTGGAAAAGTAGGTACAAATGTGATGAATATAATTAATAATATCTCCAATTTCTTCGATCATTTAGATTGGAGGATTAAAGAACATTTCGATCATTCGAGACGCTTAGAAGATAGCTTGATAGGACTGATGAAGAGGATGAAATTAATTGAGGAGGATTCTACTGACAAATTTTCATTCCAACCCTTCTACAACCTCTTCGTCCATGTGCAATCAATGGGTGATCTCAGAGGAAAAACGAGCATAGAATCTGACGAGTAGTAGATCTCATATGTTACATTTATGTTTGTGTGTTTAGATTTGAACTTTATATTTGCTTTGCTTTAGAATTATGCTTAAAGATCTCTGTATAGTTGATACTAATCATAGGATGTTTTGTTTTCAGCGTTTTGAGTGTTGTGGCTTGGATTGCGACGCTGAATTAATGTATTGAGGTTGAGAAAATACCTAATTTAGGTGTGTTATGTAACGTTTATTGTATCTCTTGGAATTTATATATAAATGTGATGTTTTATGTTGTGAAAGTTTGTGTGTATTACTTACATCATTTAAATATTTAAAATTATGTTTATAAAGATTAAACGGATGTCGTTTAGGCTTAGAAGTGATCAAAATTGCAAAAATATAGAATTTGGACAAAATCAATAGAGCCCGTCGATGGCGCCCTCGACGCCGCCGACGCCGCCCTCGACACCGTCGATGACGGGAATTTCCCGAGACTTATGTTAAAAATACAATGGAGAGCGTCGATGGCACCATCAACCCTGCCGTCAGCGAGATCGTGAAAATACCTCTTTAACCGCGATTTTGACCGGTCAACCGCCCCTATTCCCCCCGCCACTATTCATCATCCCCTTCCTACTAAAAATGTCATTTTTGAATTAGGGCTAGGTAAATCTTGGATTGGGAGACGATTTCAAGGCTTTTTGACACCGGATTTGATC
>NW_018225828.1:419929-420592 GCF_001263595.1 Phalaenopsis equestris | reverse complement strand
CTAAATATATTTGATTTTCACCATGTATTTCTTCCACATTGAGGAAACCCGAAAATTTGAAAATGTGAAGAAAATCTTGGAAGAAATTTATGGATCTTAATGTTGAACTCTTTGAATTACCATTGGAAGCCATTATTTACATATTAGAAGTAATTGTTTGTAATTTTATTTGATTTGATTAGATTAAAATGGCTCCACGTCAAAACCGACCACGTCAAAAGAGAAGAGTTGAGTAATTCACGCTTCGTCAATGTGATGGCTCAAACTCGATTCACTTCGATTCTTCAAGGAAAAAAATGTATTCAAGATCGAGATTTCGAGAATCTGGGAGGAGAAATTGAACAGGTTATTGCCGAGCAGAGGTGGGAAAACTTTTGTTACACCACCAATAAAGCCGATGCAAATGTGGTGAAAGAGTTCTACGCTAATGTGATTTACGCTGATGATGGAATCGTGCAAGTGTGTAGACTTCCTGTGGAATTTACCGCCGCCCGCATTAACACTTTTCATGTAGTCCCAGATTCTTACATCTGCTACTATGAATCGTTTAGTATGATGGAAGAACCCCTCAATGATGTGATTAAATTTCTCACTGATGGGAAAGGAACGTGGAAGATAAAGCAGCGAGAACGGGTAAACTTTTCTGCTTCCATGTTGAATGCC
>NW_018225828.1:417261-419871 GCF_001263595.1 Phalaenopsis equestris | reverse complement strand
CATAGTGAGGTAACTAGAGATAGAGCTATTCTGAATTTCTATATTAAAATTATAAATATTATAAATGTGGGGAAGATTATTTTTAAGAATATATTGACTACGGCAAGGAGTGAGACTGGTGGAGGTCTAGGACATCCTGGACTTATTTATGCACTTTACTAACTTTTTGGAGTGAAAACTGGAGATGAAGAGTGGGTTCATCCTATGAAACCCAATAGTAAATCAAAATTGAAAACTTATGTATCACATGTGAAATGGAGAACTGGAAGTAGGAGTCAGGAACCTTCTACTAGTAGAGACGTTCCCTCTCTAAGTTATGGCCATCCTCCTCCTTCTAGCTCCCCTACCTTAGCAGATTTAATGAGTTGCCCTTGCAGAGGAAGAACATAGATTTGATAAATGAGAGGATTGGAGGTTTAGAACGCCAACATAATTATGATAAAAGTACCTGCAGAGGCATTCTTATTTTAAGATAGCCTATTATGATGCTCAGGCTCGACACTACAGGGGAGAGCCTGATGTTACATTTCTTGAATGCCCCCGATATACTCGGTATCAACCCAATCCACTTGTTAATCAAGGCGACGATGAGATAGTTTGGGATTTTGATATTTATAATGAGATTGATGTACTCATGTTTGTATTTTTTTTTATTATTTATGTTATGTAATCTTTTTATGAGAAAAATGAATGAGTATGTAATTGGACTTTCATTTAGTGTACTTTGTGGATTGTAATGTGATGTGATGTTTATTTTCATTTTAGTATTTTTGTCTTTTATTTAGTATTTTGGTTGTGTTAGGAAATGTTGTGTTTGTTTCAGTTTTATATTTGTTTCAAAATTTCATTTCCTAGAGATTCCTCTAATGATTTATATGTGTAGAAAGCTCCTAATATTTCAGACTAGGTGAAGTAAAAATTGGAGAAGACCTGCAGAAATTTCAGAATGATAAAAAAGTCTACAATACTTAGGTATGATTTATATTTGTAGTATTTTCTTTCCACCTTTATTTCATATTTAAAAATTTAAGTTTGCGGAAGGGAAGAAAAAGATTAACTATTAGATGTCCTCTATTTCAATATTTTTAAAAATTATTTATATGATATTATGTAGTAAATTTAATTCAAGTAATATTTTTTTAACTATTTAAATATTATGGTAGATTTAAAGGAATATTTTTGTAATGAAAATTAATTTTGTAACTTAAGATATTTAGTATAAGAGAATAAGATTATAGTTAACTATTTAAAGTAAAGGAAACTATATTTTAAAGTATTAATAATCTGGAATTTCAATTGAGAAGAAAAAATTGGAGCTCAATGATGTAAAAGCTATGAAATACTTATAAGGTAAGAAATGCTTTGAGTTTCAAATTTAAAATTCTTTAATCTGATGTACCTACAACAAAAAAACACAAGAATAAATACCTTTAAAGTGCAATATCATTATAAAATAAAGCATGAAAAATAATACATTTTTAGGCGTTTCGACGCTCCAAGAAGATAAGCCCAAGAAAGTAGTCTCGATAGGAAGCTACCATGCTCCTGGAAGTCTTGCCCAAGAGTCAAAACTCATTGGGAAGATATGATACCCATGAAAGTTGAGCACAGGAGGTAAGGCTCAATAGGAAGCTAAGATGCTACTAGAAGTTAAGCGTGGTAGGCAAGACTCGATGAGAAGCTACCATGCTTCTGAAAAAAGAGCCCAATAGATAAATTTTGATACAAAGCTAGTAGTGGATAGTGTCCACACTAGAAAGACTTTAAGAGAACAAATGGTTGGGATTGTCTCCACTAAAAGGCATCATAAAGCTACAAGCTTCAGAAGACACAGGTACATCAAAGATCTGAGAAGGCTACAAACCTCTGAAGGCATAGATACATCAAAGACCTTAGAAGGTGTCAAACCTTAGAAGACAGAATTACATAAATAATCTCAGAAGGTTATAAGCCACAGAAGGTATCAGATCATTTCAAGCTCCTATGAGGCATATGCTTGAGAGTGCATGACCAAAGGAAAATATGTTAAGATTTTCAAACTTCTTTTATACTATTTTTAATGATATTGCACTTTAAAGAAAGATATTTTTGATGTTTTGTTGCAGGAATGATGAATTAGGGTCAATGGAGCAAAAAGATGCAAAAAGGAGCGAATTTGGAGTAAAAAGGACCAAAATGTGGAGAATTGCACTAGGGTGCCGACGGCGCCATCGAAGCCGCCGACGACGAGCTTTTCTCGAGGCTACAGGACAAATTCTCCAGAAGGCCGCTGACGGTGCCATCAAGGCTGCCAACGGCGGGATTGACGATTATGTGACATGTACAATGGATATGGTCGGATTTTGGAGGGGTGCGTAAGCAACTCTTCGGAAAACTCGTCCACTTCTTTAAAGAGAACAATTTGGCCGAAAATAGAGAGACTTTTGGAGTCTGGGAGGTTAGAAAGGTTCCAATAGTGTGTAAAAATTGTGAGGAATTCTTTGAGAGATTGTAAGAGTGGAGGGAAAGTGAGAGATTTCTTCCTCCTTGCCGCTTTGAAGAGGAATTCTGTGTGCTATAAAGAAAGGAAGAGATTCAGAGGAACTTCAAGGAGTTTGCTTAGGGAGAAAT
>NW_018225828.1:406899-417056 GCF_001263595.1 Phalaenopsis equestris | reverse complement strand
TTTCAATCTGGCCAATTGATTTGTTAAAATATGTTGAGTTTTACAACTAAAGTGAAGATTACATCCAAGATTTAGGGAGGTCAAAGCCATTGGAAGTTGGGTGCAAATAAATAGGGAAATATTACTATCGGGAGTAAAATTAGAGATTTTAGAGTGACAGACTAAAATCTCCAATTCGGTCCTATCGTTTGGGTGTTGATGTGTAAATGTTAGCCCTCAGGTGAGGGGAACATGAGAGCTCCGAAGTGAGAGCCGGTATCCTCCAAGCTTAGCCTAGAATCAGTAACCAAGAATAGGATTCGTCAATGTTCTTTATGCCTGGATCAAAGGGTAAAGAATAGGTATGCTCCTATTTAGCATAATATAAATTGAACTAATTCATTTTATCCATTCACTATAATTTCTTGGCAAGGAGAAGGATGCTTTTATATATATTGAATATCACAATTAAACATTATTTTCTATAATTAGTTATTATCCAAATTATCTATTTATTTCAATTGCATATTAGTGACAAATAAGCAACTTGAACGTCGTTGTAGTTGAAGTATTACTTTTTATTAAATCTCAGTCGGTAGTATTCTATTTCTCCCTGTGGGATTGATATCTAGGACTCCATTAGAGCCCTATATTACTTGAGCGATACGTATACTTACGTTGACAAATTTGACTTTAACATTATTGAATATTATATCTATACATCTTTATTAAATCAAACATATGAATATATAAAGTCACAGTCAAATTTTTGGCATCGTTGCTGGAATTTAAATTTTATAATAGCGTCATCAAATTCTTGTAATTGTTGATTTACAGAAAAGTTGGTCACCTAACCCACCCAATTTATGTTGAAAACTATTCATGATATTCCTATAGATAATTATAAATAATCAATTTGGACTTAGTCCAACCTTATCCCAACCTAGACTCAAGTCTAGCCCAACATGCCCAAATTGACCAAAATCCCAAAATCCTTCAAATTGAACCCCCAATTGAACTCAAAATCATTTCAATCCTTCACCAAAAATCTTCTTTACAATCATCTACACAATGTTGATTAATCTATTAGGCTCATTCCTGGCTAGCTGATACACCTAAAATATATAGTGTTTTTAGACACATTTTTATACATAATTTTGAGATATTACGTTTTAATGGAAAGCATTTTTGTGTTTTTCTTGTAGAAACAAGTAAAAATGGAAAAAAAAAATGCTTAAAGGAGCGAAAAAGGATCAAATTTGGAGCAAAAAGGTGAAATATTGTGCAAAAGAGTTTTGGCGTCTAAGTGTCCGATCCGGCGCTTAAGCACCCGGTTAAATAGAGAAGGTCGCGCCTAAGTGCTGAGACCCCGTGCTTAAGCGCTAGTGGCAATTACTAGACTAGAAAAATCAGTTTTCACAAATCAGTTTTCACAAATTTTGAACACAAATTTTGAAGAAGTTTTTGAGGCGCCCATTGGCTTAATAGGTGGTTGTAGCCACCATGGACGAAAATTACATGAAAGGATGCGCCTCTTGAGCAAATACTTCTGGAGCAAATCCTTCAAATCAAGACACATTTTGAAGAGACCCCAAGGCACCTCTTAGAAAACTATAAAACAAAGAAGAGAGGTCTTAGGAAAGAGTCCTGATAATATTGACAAGTTTTGAAAGTTCTTCTCTGGGGAGTTAGTTCGGAGAGATTTTCAGGAACCACTTCAGGAACCACTTCATTTTCAGGAACCACTTCTTATTTACTTTATCCTTTTTATTATTTTGTTTTGAGTGATTGTAAAAGAGAATAGATTCGAAGAAACTTCAAAAGTTTGGTGGATTCTGAGTAGTTTTCTTTATCTTTCTTCTTAAAATGATAAGTAATTAAGTTTTGGCTGAAATTTATGAAGAGTATTGATCTTTAATGTTGAAAGAAATTGTGATGATATAAATTCATGCACTCATTTACTTCTTGATTTGGCCATTTGTTGTGAGAACATGTAAGAACCAGGCTTGTATTGCCTTAGTAACAATTAGAATGAATCACATGAGGTTGTATGAATGAGAATGTAGTTCATATGATTGAGTGCAAATAAATAGGGAAATATTCATTGATGGGTGTAGAGTTAGAGGACTTTAAAACGACAGATTAAAGCCCCCAACTTGGTTTATTTTTTTAGGTTATGATACGAGAATGTTAGCCCCCAAGTGGAGGAAATCAAGGGAACGCTAGAGTGAGAGCTAGTATCTTCCCTGTCTAGTCGGTCTTCAGAACTATTCAAACTTTAAATTAGTCAATATTCTTTATAGCATCTCTGGTAAGGGTAAAGAATATTATTGTTTCTATTTGGCACAACACAATTTTCATACTTCCACAACAGCATTCTTATCGTTTTTACTAATTCATGATAAGAATTAAAGATATTTTCATGTAGAGTACTTTTCTTCTACAAAAACTTTAGTTATCTTTTTAAGTTATTACTGTTCCGTTAAAATATCAAAAATACTAAAAATTTTTAAATTTTAAATTCCTGCAAAAATCATTTTTAGTTTAAGTAATTATCTTTTTAAAAATAGAAAAACTTTCTGAAAAGTGCATATTGCATAATCTTTCCAGTGGGTTTGAAATTCAGGTCTTAATCAAAAAGTCCTATATTACTTGATAACGATACATATACTTTCGTAGTATCTCAATATAAATATATATAAATTAAAAAGTTAAATTCTTATTTTTCTTCACAATCAAGTTTTTGGTTTTTTTTTTACAAAATAAGAAAATATAAGTGAAAAATACCATTAGAACTATTGTTATATTGTGCATAAGCATTAAGTCGGGATCACTAGCCTAACCCAAACCCAACTTTTGTCCATTTGGACCCACATTGAACCCATGCACTAAAATTGACCTAGCCATGTCAAATTGACCAAGGCAAGACTTCTACAGCAAATTTTTGGACCCTGGTGACCAAGCTAGACTCACTTAACCCACGCTAGATGAGCCAGGGACCAAAGGTTTCCTAAATCAAGAGATTTGTTTCCTAAATTGCTTAAGGCAAAGGGATCTTTTCCAAAACCCATCACCAGCCCAAATTAATGGTTGTGACAGATTCCTCTGGCTCACCTGACCTCCTAGCCACCTCCCCTGGCCCTGTCGGCTGGCCTAGTCGTTGGAGTACCTCAAAACTGAGGGCCACCATCCCTAAATCAAACCCAATCTCAACCCTAGGTTCCAGCTCACCTTGATTAAGCTTTAGAGCCTCTTAGCCCACCACCTCGGTAGACTTTTGCACCCAAGGCCAAGCCTTGAGCTCCACTCTCCGGTTGTAGCTATTAAAAGACCTCTTCATGGCCAAAGAAAGGGTGTTGAAATTTTCTCAAGGAGACCCTTCCAAATTGCTCCCAGAGTTTCTTTGAGACCTCCTCAGCGCAACTCAACCACCTCCTTGCCCTCATTTCCCTTGCCAGAGCTCAATTTTTGAGCTCAAATCCTTGCTGGAGACAAGACATTCTCCACCATGCCTCCACAGTGCACCAAATCTGAATTAAACTCACCCACACCTTCACCACAGTGAAAAAAGACAAAGCCCCATTAAAGGCCCCTCATAGAGAGCCTCCACACTAGACTTTGATCAACACCCAAATTCAGCCTTGATCAAATTGGGTCTAGACCTTTCACCATGACCAGAGGACCAATCCCTAGCCTCCTTGGACCTCCAGGAACGTGTCAAGTACCTCTGATTGAAGCTTCCCTTCTCAGAGCAAAGGTATTGAACTTCCCGTCTTCCCGAGTCTATTTTGATTATCCATGTGATTAGGGTTAATTTAAAGGCATGTTTAATTGAGAAATGATGGAGATATTAAGGTTTTAGGGTTAAAAATCATGGGTTTTAGCTATCAGGGATGATGACGCGGAGCCGCTAGATGGCGCGTATATCGGACGGGGGGCTAGGATTGCATTGGACGGGAGCTTGATACATAAAGCGCGGGCCGAGTCAGCAGCTACGTGGATGGCGGCATTCAGAGCATGCCGCATGGAGCTTCGGAGCCGTCGTAGGTTGACGGGGCGTCGCGTTTTTGAATAGAAAAATAGGGATTTTTTTATTTATTTAAATGCTCATAACTTTGAAAAATCATATCTTTGCATAGAAAAATCACAAAAATAAAATAAAAATACTCTAGTGCTCGGTGAACAGAGGAAAATAATGTGAAAATGGTTTGAAGTTTATTCGATGCATATTTTATTTTTATTAATTAAATATTGTTTTTAGTAGTTTAATCTTCCATGCATGTAAACATTTCACCATGGCTTGATATTTTGGCATATTCTTGCCTCTGTCATGGGGGATGTTTCCTAATTTTTCTAAGTCAGAGGAGACAGCTAGACAGAGATCCATATTTTTCAAGGTTATGTCTATCATTTTCATAAATTAATCATGGTAATTATCATGTTGCTTAGAAAAATCCAAGCAAATTTTGGTTGGTTCACTATGACTAGAGAGCCCTAAAAAAAATTTGTCATGAGCCAAGTCATTAAGAACACACCTAATTTTTATAAAACCCTAAGATACAAGAAAAATTAATTTGGAAAAAATAAACATCTAAATGACTTGATTTTAATCCTTAACTATAATTTAAAGTTCAAAGGACTTCCCATAAAAATTCAAAACATTTTGAGTTTATTTGGCAACCTAATTTTATTTTCCAAGTTAAATAGCATTTTTGACACTAAAATGATTTTTAATAATCAAAATATAACTTAGAAAATTATAAAATTAGTTTTGAGAGTCCTCTGTGATCAGAGGGATTTTCAAAAAATAAAATTGTAATTAAAATAAAATTTTCAATTTTTAAGCATATTTTGAATATTTAAATAATAAAAATTAACAAGAATCATAAAATTAATAAAATTCATGGAAATGTTTTAAATTGTTTCCTAAGTACTTAGGAGTAATTGAAATATTTTTCCTAAATTTCTAAGTGAAGACATTGAGTTTTAAACCTTAAAAATAATTTTTAAAGGCTAAAAAGGATTTTTTTCTTAACATTTCATTTAAATAATTCTAATAATTCAAAGAAAAATCATAAAAATACGAAATTTATTTCTCAAATGTGAAATTTGTTTCCCTGTCTCCCATGACATTATAGAGATTTAATAAAAATATTAAACTTAATTTTCCACTTTTGAAATATTTTATAATTAATTAATACTCTAGAAATTAAAATAATTCTAATAATTCAAATAAAACTAAAAATGTCATGAAATTTACTCCAAGTGGTTCTCTAGTTTAGATCTAACTCTAGTAAAAATTTCAGTTGATTAGGCTTTGTCTTGGTCAAGTTATTGAATTTTCTTTAAAAAATCCTATTTTTGCATGTAAATAATCATGTAAATTAAATTAAATTTTAAAAAATCACATTTTCACCTTTCATGTCTTAATTGACTCATGATTAAGGTGGGATAAAAATTCTAAAATCATTTGAATTAAATTTGATAAATTATGAAGTGATAGAGCCTTAGGGGTAAAAGTGCAATTTTGGAAATTTAGCCCTAATTAACATTTAGGCTTAATTCAAGGGGGTAAGATGGGCAAACTTTGATCTCAATTAACTTGTTCAGATGATTGAAAAATAAGGGATTAATTGGTAGAAACTAATTTCACTTTTCTTAATTAAAGGATAATTTTGCATTTTCTTAAATCATTAAAATTTGGAGATCTGTTAAATTAAATGATCTGAGACTTAAGGGTATGATTTTGGATGTTAATAACTCACTAATTTAATACCCATACTTGGTGTTCAAATGACATTCAAACCTTTTGATGATGAATTACTATCACTTAAAATTCAATTTCTTTCAAAAATTAATAATGTGTCCACCAAAGTGTTAAGGACTTAGTAGTGACCTAGGTTAAATCAAATTTGGTTAAATGAGGATTAGAAAAGTGAATGTAACTAAAAATTAAACACCTTTAAAACACTACAAGCCCAAGTTAAAGCTGAAATTGGCTAAGTGTCTTAATAGCATTAATTGCCCCTTTTAAGGGTCTTCACCCACATAATTCTCAAATTAGGGAAGCATGAACCTGTTTCTTCCTCCCGACCTTTTGGATACCTCAAAGGTCTACTAAACTTAGTGTGTTTTTCTTAATAAAATCATCCTCAAGTGAATTAATAAGGGCTCACCAAGATATGATTTAGGATTTGGTAGATACCAGAACCTTATTTCCCCGCTTCACATAAAATGCTTTTAACATATAAATGCTCTCACATGCATTTTGAGTTTCAGTGGAAGATGACGAGAAGACCATCCAGATACGCTTTTATTGTAATTTGTTTTACCTGCATTTATAGTCTCCCGTACTTTACTTTTCAGTATGTTACTCTACTTACTCACCTGCATGTTAAACAACAATGTCACCCTGCATGAAAAATAAAACTGTTAGGATAGCTGCAAAGCCAAAACCAAAACTAAAATCAACCAAGATAAAAATCATCAACCAAGATAAAAATCACCTAAACAACTCAAAATTTAATCACAAACATCACACAAAACTACAACTTATTTAATCACAAACATCGTAATCACAAACATCGTAAAATAACAATTGCAATTAAATTAAGATGTCTCTATTGGATGATCGGGAATCCATCGGAGGAGGTAACCTACAGTTGATAATGTGATTTCCCACAGTCTAAATGAAAGTATGGAACACATTAAGTTGAGTTTAGTAAATTCATTTGGACTAATTGAAACCAATAGAAAATAGTGGTACTAGAATGAGGGAATTGTAGGATCGTAATCAGTTTCGCTCTAATCAACTTTAAAGTGCCCCATAACATTTAAAGAACTACAACATATGACCATCTGATTTCACATCATAACTTGACACACTATAAAATTTAAATTTGTCACGACAAGGAGTTTGAAGCTAGCATAGTGGGCAGCATGACTATCTTCAACAGCAAAACATGTCTTCACCAGCTAAACCATTCTTTCCTCAGAACTAAAATAACAAGCCATCGAGGTTGTCTTTCTACTTTCTAGTGCAACATAAATCCTCACCTCATCTTTAGGTCTTTGTACAACTCTGCTGTATAATATAAGCCCTAAATTGTCTTAGGATTCTTAGGTTATCGTCCATCATGACCTAAACCCTCACATCTTCCAGGTTATTTGTGTGATCGTTTCACACAAATGTAAGCCCTAAACTAATAAAATTGGCAGAATGAAACAATCAAATAAATTTCTCCTCAAAATTGAAGCCAAAGCATAGGATAGACTGGGAAGTCACCAAGGTTCTCCTTCAAATCTATGACATCCCCTACTTCTCCCACCTTTGGATTACAAAAACAAAATGTTCCAAATTTGAGTCATTCCCATTTCACACCTCTTTGTCCGATTTTGTTGAAAAGTCATATCCTTTGACCTCTTTGAAGATAATAATTTTTTATTTTTATCGAGAGTTTTCTTAGGTAACTTTGGTTACCTAAGATGTAAATAATTATAGGGGCTTGCCCTTATAGGAAGCTTTTCCGAACCCAGCTTAAAATAAACCTTATTTAATTCTTCATATTAAATAGGGGAAATTGTCGGGAAATAAAATAGTTTCGCAGACCAAATGGATGTCATATATTTCTTAGTTTATTTTATTGAGTCTCATCTTCAAGTCTTGTGTTTATCCTTTGAGATAGATGTAGGGTTTGAGGTATAGTGAAACTATGAAAAATATGGGGTCAGTTTGATTTCATATTTTTCTAAAACTTTTATATATATATATATATATATATGTAAATTAAAATTTCTTTCCGAAGCGGGTGACGAGATTTTGATTCTGGTGACTGACAGCTTCCAACGGGCAACTCCTCCAACCAAAAAATTTGCTAACACACTTTTATGAGCACTGGATAAGACCATAATATCATCAGCATATACTAAATGGGAGATTTCCAAATTAGATTTATGGTGGTATCTAGAGTACCCCTGAGAGAGCAAGCATTCTGGACAAGTAGTCCATTACAAGCATGAAAATTTTGGGGGAAAGAGGGTCCCTTTGTTTCAGCCCCCTGGAAGCAGAAAAGGAACCCCAGGCATACCCATTGATGATAATGGAGTGCCTATTATTCAACAATCATCTATGTTGAGAGTGCGAAAATTAAGCTGAAAACCTCTAGCATTGAGGAAGTTCAGAATGAAGTTTCAATCAATAGTGTCATATGCTTTTGTTATGTCCAATTTATAAATCAGATTCCCACCCCTACACTACTTGTCCAGATCTAGGACCTGCTCCTGGGCAAGCAAAACATTATTAGTTATAGATCTCCCCTTTATGAAAGTTGTTTGACTGGGATTAATCAAGTTTTCTAAGTACGGTTGAAGCTTGCTCACTATGATCTTGCTAATGGTTTTGTTGATGACAGATGTGAGATAGATGAGCCTGTAGTGATCCCAATTCTTTTGCATTTCAACATTGGGTACTAAGACAAAATTGGAGTTACTGAAGAGACTTGGAAGATTATTGTCTTGAAAGAAACTCAGAATAGCCTCAATAACATCCTTTTTAATAATATGCCAGGATTTCTTGTAGAACTCAGTAGTGAAGCCATCAGGACCTGCAGCCTTCGAGCTGTCTATGGAATTCAGTGTCATCCAGACTTCAATTTCAGGTGGGGGGGGGGGGGTCAGTGAGATTTATATTCCTGGTGAGGTTAAATTCCTTTGTGAAGTAAGTACCATCATCTGGGGTGCTAGGCTCTGGTAAAGAAGTCAGCAGCTGGCTATAGTACTTGACAGCATCATTAGCAATAGTTTCATTATCATGTAGCCAAATCCCTTCATTAGTGTGTATGGAATGTATAGTGTTGCATTTTGTTCTATATTTGATGTAGGCATGGTAGAATTTGGTGTTTCTGTCACCATCTGTGAAGATATTAATAGAGGCCTTTTTTTTGAGAAATTGTTCTTGAATATCAAAGGCAGCAAGAAGATTGTTTTGGGCAGATAGGAAAGCTTTTTCCGCAGCAGTTCCATTCTGAACTTCTACTTTAAGAGACTCCACCTCTTTTTCAGCAAGTGCCACAGTAGAATGCACATTGCGAAAGGTATCCCAGCCCCACTTCCTCAAGGCTTTACCCATTTTGATGTGCAGGAGGCTGAGTTTGATAAGAGGGTCAGAGTGGTTAACACCTGTCTAATTAAAGGCAACAGTGTTTATAAAGGAGGGATGGGATGATGATACACCTAAAATATATAGTATTTTTAGACACATTTTTATACATATTTTTGAGATATTGCACTTTAATGGAAGTTATTTTTGTCTTTTTCGTGCAGATACAAGTAAAAATGGAAAAAATGCTTAAAGGAGTGAAAAAGGATCAAATTTGGAGCAAAAAGGTGAAAAATTGTACAAAAGAGTTTTGGCGCCTAAGCGCCAGATCTGGTGCTTAAGCGCCGGTTAAACATAGAAGGTTGTGCCTAAGTGCCGAGACCCTGCGCTTAAGCGCCAGTGGAAGTTACTAGACGAGTAAATTTGGTTTTCACGACTTCCAAAGAGATGTTTGAGGCACCCATTGGTTGTAACCACCATGGACAAAAATTATCATGAAAGGTTCCATCTCTTGGGCAAATATATTGAATCAAGACACATTTTGAAGATATCCCAATGCATCTCTTGGAAAACTATAAAAGAAGGAAGAGAGGACTTAGAAAAGAGTCCTGAAAATATTGGCAAGTTTTGAAAGTTCTTTTCTGGGCAGTTAGTTCGGAGAGATTTTTAGGAACCGCTTTTTATTTACTTTATCCTTTTTGTTATTTTGTTTTGAGTGATTGGAAAAGAGAAGAGATTCAAAAGAACTTTAAAAGTTTAGTGGAGGACTTGACATAAGTTTTTTATCTTTTTGTTTTAGACTACTTTTGGTTTTTTTTGACTACTTTTGGTTTTAATTGAGACTTGTTGTTGGTTTGGCAATGATTTCTTCTTTTAAACTAAAGTGTGGTTTTGTTTTCTCCATGGATTCTGAATAGTTTTCTTATCTTTCTTTTTAAAATGATATTCTTTTTAAAATGATAAGCAATTTGTGGAGAGTATTGATATTTAATGTTGGAAGAAGTTGTGATGATTTAAATCCATGCACTTCATTTACTTCTTGATTTGGCCAATCCAGATGTTAAAATTTGTTGTGAGAACA
>NW_018225828.1:405439-406874 GCF_001263595.1 Phalaenopsis equestris | reverse complement strand
CGAGCTGGTATTATCTCAGTCAACAATTGGAAAGAATCACATGAGATTGTATGAATGAGAATGTAGTTCATATGATTGAGTGCAAATAAATAGAGAAATATTCATTGATGGGTGTAGAGTTAGAGGACTTTAAAGTGACGCGTTAAAGCTCCCAACTTAGTTTATTATTTTTGGTTTTAATACGAGAATGTTAGCCCCCAAGTGGAGGGAATCGAGGAAACTCTAGAGTGAGAGCAAGCATCTTCAAGTATCTTCCCTGCATAACTGGTCTTTAGAACTATTCAAACTTGAAATTAGCGAATGTTCTTTATAGCATCTCTAGTAAGGGGAAAGAATATTATTGCTCCTATTTGGCACAACAGAATTCCTATGTTTATTTCTGATTCATGAGTTTCTTCTACAAAAACTTTAGTTATCTTTTTAAGTTGTTACTGTTTCGTTAAAATATCAAAAATATCAAAAATATTTAAATTTTAAATTCCTACAAAAATCAATTTTATTTTAAGTAATTATCTTTTAAAAAATAAAAAAAACTTTCTAAAAAGTGCATATTACATAATCTTCCCTGTGGGTTTGATATTCAGGTCTTAATCAAAAAGTCCTATATTGCTTGATAACGTTACGTATACTTACGTAGTATTCCAAATATATATAAATTAAAAAGTTAAATTCTTATTTTTCTTCAGGATCAAGTTTTTGGTTTCGTTGCAACATAAGGAAATATAAGTGAAAAATATCATCAGAATTATTGTTATACTGCGCATAAGCATTAGGTATCACGTGTATCAAGTTTTCGGCACCATTGCCGGGGATTAAAATCTTCAAGTAGTGGTGTCAACTTCATAAATCCTTACATATACAAAATATCGGGATCAAGTTTTTGGCGCCGTTTTTAGGGATTAAAATCTTCAAGTAGTGGTGTCAACTTCATTAATCCTTATATATACAAAATATCGGGATCAAGTTTTTGGCGCCGTTGTTAGGGAGAGATTTAAAAGCAAATTTCTATGTTTAAAAAGTCTTATTTAAACTTTAAGTTATTGTATTTTATTTTGTGTGTGTTTAGTTTTATTTTATTTTATGTTAGTGTATGTGTAGTTCAGGTTCTGAAGGACTAGTGCCTAATTAGAAAAATCAGAAAAACCAAAAAAATTAAAAATCTTGAAAAATCCAAAAAAAATTATAGAAATGCAAACCAAAATGATCAAAATGCTGAAATTCATCAAGAGTTTAGACTTTTAAGAGATTATGCCAACCCTACTGTAGATGAACTTCATTGTAGTATTCAAAAACCTACTGTAGTAGTTAATTCATTTGAGCTTAAACCTGATATTATCCAAATGTTATCAAATAATCAGTTTGGCGATCACCAATTGAAGATCCAAATTTACATCTTGTCAATTTTCTAGAATTGTGTGCTACATTTAAATACGAT
>NW_018225828.1:401726-405242 GCF_001263595.1 Phalaenopsis equestris | reverse complement strand
TATTTATGAAGCATGAGAACGATTTAAAGAACTCTTAAGAAAGTGTTCACACCATGTTATACCAGATTGGTTAATAATTCAAACCTTTTATAATGGATTAATTGGTTCTCTTAGATCTATTATCGATGCCGCTGCTGGTGGTTTATTGATGTCAAAATAATTTCATGAGGCTTATGCTTTAATTGAAGAGATGGCTACCAATAATTTTCAATGGCTTTCTAAGAGGGTGAATCCAAAGAAAGTAGCCAATATTCATGAAACTGATGCATTTACTATATTAGCAAATCAAGTTGCTGCAATTTCAAGTTAAACCAATTTAGAATGAATTTTTCTTAACCAATTTACATGATTGAAGAGAATTCATTAGGCCAAATGGTAGATTCTCAAGCATCCTCAGAAACTTTGAATGTCATAAATAATAAACAAAATATTCCAATTATTATAACCCAGGTTGGAAGAACCATCCCAACATTAACTGGAATAACAATTTAACTGGAATAACAAACTGGAATAACAATTCGGGTGTTAATAATCAGCAATGGGGGAACAACCATGTAAACCCATTGGGAAACTGAAACATCCATGGGAATAATAATTATAGATCTACTTATCCTCCAGGAATCAACAAAATACACAATTTAAGGATAAAAAAATGTCCATAGAAGAAGTGGGGTTACAAATGAGTAATCAGTTACAAAGTCAAGAAGCTATAATTAAAAATATTGAGAATCAACTTGGGCAAATTGTAAGTTCATTAAGTAAAAGATCCTAAGGAACACTTCCTAGTAATACTGAATCAAATCCAAAAGGCCAGAATAAAGAGCAAGTTAAAGTTGTACAACTTAGAAGCGGAAGAGAGTTGGAAGGTATGATTTAAAAAGGGATTAAAGTAGAGAGAGAAGAAATTGAAGAATCAAAAGAGGACGCTCCGAAAGATTCTGAAAGACCTATTTCTCCGCCGAAAATTGATTTAGAAAAACCACCACCTCTATTTCCTCAAAGACTTCAACAACAGAAGTTGGATAAGCAATTTTTAAAATTTATGGAAATATTTAAGAAGCTTACAATCAATATTTCATTTACTGAAGCCTTAGAACAAATGCCAAGCTATGTAAAGTTTATGAAGGATATTCTCAATAGAAAAAGTAAGTTTGAAGATAATGAGACTGTTGCACTTAGTGACGAGTGCAGTGCTATAATTCAAAAGAAACTTCCTTAAAAGCTTAAAGATCCTGGTAGCTTTACAATTCCATGTGCCATAGGAGACAGATTTTATGGGAAAGCTTTATGTGATTTAGGTGCAAGCATTAACCTTATGCCATTATAAATATTTAAATGATTGGGATTAGGAGAAATAACCCCTACTACAGTAACTTGCAGTAAGCAAATCATTTGATAACGTACCCCTGTCCTTTTTGGGAGACTTTTCTTAGCCACAGGAAGAGCAATGATAGATGTGCAGAAAGGAGAATTAACAATGTGCGTCAATGATTAAGCTGCTACTTTTAACATTTCAAAGTCAATGAAATACCCTGCAAAAGGTAAAGATGATGAATGTTATAGAATAAATGTTACAAGATATCTCAGTGAATGTCATTTCAAGACTACTTATAAAGAAAAATCTAAGGAAAAAGATTTAGAACGCGAGCAAGAAGAGGAATTAGATCAATGTGTAAACCTTTTTAAGGAAGATTCAAGTTATGTTCAAGGAAGTTTTGAAATTTTGGACACGATAGACAAAGATAAATCATTTTCTCCATTTATTGAAAAACCTCCAGAACTTGAGTTGAAATTACTTCTTGAACATTTAAAATATTCCTTTTTAGGAGATTCCTCTACTTTACCTGTTATAATTTCCTTGAAGTTAACAAAGGAAGAAGAAGAAAAGCTTATGAAAATTTTGAAAAATTTTAAGAAAGCCTTCGGATGGACAATTGCTAGTATTAAAGGAATCAGTCCTTTAATTTGTTCGCATAGAATTAATTTGGAAGAAAACTGCAAAGCCAGGGCTGATCCACAAAGGAGATCAAATCCTATTATGAAAGAGGTTGTTAAGAAAGAAATTTTAAAATGGTTAGATGCTGGAATTATCTATCATATTTCAGATAGTGCATAGGTTAATCCAATTCACTGTGTTCCTAAGATAGGAGGAGTAACTGTAATTGTAAATGAGCATAATGAGTTAATACCTACTAGACAAGTTACAGGGTGGTGAATATGCATTGATTATAGAAAATTAAATCTTGCCACTTGGAAAGATCATTTTCCACTACCCTTTCTAGATCAAATGCTCGATAGACTAGCTGGGCACAAATACTTTTGTTGTTTGGATGGACTAGCTGGGCACAAATACTTTTGTTTTTTTGAAAATGAGATTGAAGTCTTTATGGATGACTTTTCAGTGTTTGGAACTTCATTTGACTCATGTTTAGAACATTTATCTAAAGTTCTTAAGCGTTGTGAAGAAATAAATTTAGTCCTTAACTTGGAAAATGACCAACTTATGGTTGTAGGAGGAATTGTATTAGGTCGTCAAATATAAGAAAATGGTATGGAAGTAGATCCTGCTAAAATTCAAGTGATCTCTAATTTACCTTATCCAATAAATGTAAGGAAATTAGGAGTTTTTAGGACATGTTGGATTCTACAGGCGATATATTAAAGACTTTTCTAAGATTGCTAAGCCTTTATGCCATTTATTGGAGAAAGATGCAATTTTCAATTTTGATGAGGAATGACTAAAAGCTTTTAAATTAATAAAAGAAAAATTAATCACTGCATCAATTATAATTTCATTAAATTGGGAAAAACCTTTTGAACTTTTGTGTGATGCAAGTGATTATGCTATTAGAGCTATTGAGACTATGCTAGTAAAACTCTTAATGCTGCTCAAATTAATTACACCACCACTGAAAGAGAGTTATTAGTTATTGTGTATGCTTTATTAGCAACAACTGAAAAAGAGTTATTAGCAATAGCATATGCCTTTGATAAATTTTGATCATATTTGATTGGAACTCATTGTATAGTGCATACATATCATTCTGCTATTAAGTACTTAATGAAAAAGAAGGATACTAAACTGAGACTTATAAGATGGATTCTTCTTTTACAAGAATTTGATTTTGAAATAGCATATTAGAAGGGAACTGAAAATCAAATCGTTAATCATTTGTCCAGGCTTGAATTAGAAAACCACTCTATTTTGAAAAAGAAATTAATGAACATTTTCTAAATGAAAAATTGTTCATTTTAAATGAGTGGCGTGTTCTGTGGTATGCTGACATTATGAACTATATTGTTAGTGATCTTAAACCCTATGGAATGACATACCAACAAGTGAGGAAATTTATTTCTGAAGCTAAGACTTATTTTTTGGATGACCCATATTTATATAAACAAGGAAAGGATTTGATCATTCGAAGATGTGTACCATTAGAAGAAACTTATGAAATTATCCAAAAATTTCATGATTCTAATTTTGGGGGACATTTTGGTGTTGATAAAACAGCATAC
>NW_018225828.1:395562-401687 GCF_001263595.1 Phalaenopsis equestris | reverse complement strand
TTGGCCTATAATTTTTAGAGATGTTAATGCTTATATCAAAACTTGTGATAGATTTCAAAGAGTAGGTAATATTTCTAGAAGAAATTAGATGCCTTTCAATTATTTGTTAGAAGTTGAAATATTTGATGTTTGGGGATTAGATTTCATGGGACCATTTATACAATCTTTCAAAAATTTATATATTTTGTTAGCAGTGGACTATGTATCCAAATGGATAGAAGTTGTTGCTTTACCTCAATGTGATGCTCAAGGTGTTGCAAAATTTTTGAAAATGAACATATTTTGTAGATTTAAGATGCTGAGAGTTATCATTACTGATGAGGGAATTCATTTCTGAAATGCCATTATGGAGAAGTTATTAAAGAAATATCATATAAATCATAGGATTGCTACTTCTTATCATCTTCAGATAAGTGGTTTGTCTGAATTATCCAATCGAGAAATTAAAATAATTATGGAAAAATCTAAGAATCCAATAAAAATGGATTGGTCAGTCAAACTTGATTATGCTTTGTGGGCTTATAGGATTGCATATAGAACTCCTATAGGAATGTCCCCATATAGGCTAATATTTGGGAAAGCTTGTCATTTACGAGTTGAACTTAAGCATAAAGCATATTGGGCTATTAAAGTGTTCAATTATAATTTAAAAGATGTTGGTGAGAAAAGATTGTTACAATTAAATGAGCTTGAAGAGATATGGAATGATTCTTATGAGAGTGATAAGATTTATAAACAAAAGATGAAAATGTGGCATAATCGAAAGATTCTTACTAAAAATTTTCAGCCAGGGCAACAAGTTTTGCTATATAATGCAAGGTTAAGATTATTTCAAGGCAAAATTAAGTTCAAGGGGATGAGCCAATTTGTTGTGATAAAAGTTTATCATTATGGAGCTGTGGATATTAAAGATCCTAATTCTGAGAAAATTTTTAAAGTGAATGGACATAGACTGAAACCTTATTATATAGGTGATCAACATAAATATAATGATGGAATGATGTTGGGTCAACCAGAATGAGCACTGGTTACATCAAACAGACGACGTAAAACCAAGCTCTTTGTGGGAGACAACCCATAGTTATCAGTGTGTTTTTGCTTTGATTGTTGTTTCGAGTCTGATTAAGAAATTTGGGGTAGTATTTTTGAGTTTATTATGTGCTAGTAATGATTTTTAGACTTTATTTAGTTATGAATTTTGACGTTAAGTTGATTGGAGAAAAAATGTGCACTGGCGCTTAAGCGCCAGATCCAGTGCTTAAGCGTGGCAGTTTAATCACATGTGCAAATTTTGATTTCTAGAGGGTATAACCACAATTTAGTTGGAATAAACATGTCTTGGCAGTTTCTAGTCGTGCCTAGAAGTTATGAGGGGGAATTAGACCTATAAATAGAAGGGATTTGTGAAGGAATTTCACCCCGGAATATTGTTAGCCCTAAAAGTCTAAGAAAGAGAGATATTTAGAGAAAATGCCTTCATGGGAGATGGATTTGAAGAAGAAGGAAGAAGTTATGAAGAAGAAGTTCATTAGTCAAAGTGCACAGGAGATGTATAACGGTTTCTTAGTCGTTAGTATTGAAGGGATGTCGGAGAAGATCAACAAGAAGGAGAATACTACATCTGTATTAGAGACTAAGGTGCTTAAATTGCATGCTCATCTAGAACATATTGGATGGAAACTTAAGATGCAATTCAACCATACTAATTATATAGAGGAAGCAGATAAGACGGTGTTCCTTAAGAAAAAGTGGATCGAAGATGATAGTATTAGAGCTCGTCACCACCGTCCGTTTTATCAACTTTATATACCTGGAGAGACTATTGAAAGACAAGAATTTGTTCCTTCTAATGAAGAGCGGCATTAAGTTAAGTGTTAGGAATTGTGTGTTTAGTGTTTTTAAGTGTGTTAGTGTTTATTTTCTGTGTTTAATTGTAAAATGTGTGTTAAGTGTTTTGTACTTAGGAAAATTTTCTCATCCAAGACTATTTGGAGAGAGAACTAAGTGTTAAATGTGTTTGTACTTGTTTGTGAATTAGTATAAGTTTATTTTTTTGAAAATTTGTGTTATTTTTAGCATCGAATTGAATGAATTATTATGGAGAATTTTGAGAGAGAAGGGAGTTATATGAAGTAAAAATAGTCATTTAAGTGCTATAAGACCATTTAGGGTTGGTTAACTTAGGCTAATAGTGCATTTTACTTACAATTAAAAATTTCAAAAATTGTGCATTGGCGCCTAAGCACAACATCTCATGCTTACGCGCTAGCCAACCCAAGAGGCTAGCGCCTAAGCGCCACTTACCAGCGCTTAGGCACCAGTTCACAAAAACCGGTTTGCGAACGGTTAAAAGTGAATTTTAAGCCCGAAAATATCATTTTTAATTTAACTTAAAATTGCAATTTTAAGGGATAGGGCAAGTGTAATTTGAAGATTTCTTGGGGGAATCGAGTGAGAATTGCTAGATCCAAGTTCCTTAAGGTAAGAGCTTTACTTCTATGCAAAAATTTGGATTTTCACCATATATTTTGAGCACATTTGGAAGATTTCAAAAAATTTATTATTCATGGTGAAAAGTGAAGAAAAATATATGGAAATTGCTTGGAAAGTTTAGTTAGTTCTTTTGGAAGTTTAGTTTAGTGATTTAAACTTGATTTTTAAAGTTATTTTTGGAATTTATCAAATTTCTAGAATGACACAAAGAATGAAAAGGAGTAGAGGAAAGAGCCCATTCGAATCAAGCAAGTTTGTTAGTTCAAAAGCTCAGGATTGATATAGTGATGCTCTACAGTCACAAAAATTGATTCAGGAGCGATGTTTCAAGAGTCCAGGTGGAGAGGTTGAAGATCGATAGTTTGCCGACAATGGGAACAGTTCTGTTGTTTCTCTGTCGTCCCAGTGATTTCTGTTGTGAGGGTGTTTTATGCAAATCTCCCAGAGGTTGAAGACAATTAAGTTGTGGTTAGAGGGAAGTTTGTACCTTTTAATCCAGAGATAATCAACTTGTTTTACCATTTACCACCGAAGAATTTATGTTTTTTATGCAAATTATAGTCCTACTGAAGCGAAGTTAGATAAGATTATTTCATATTTGACTATTGGTAGAGGACTTTGAAAGATTACCAATGAGAGGAGAGTAAATTTCCCAACTTCAAAGTTCTTCAAAGTTATAACTTCAAAGTTATGTGCACCTTCAAAGGCCTGGCACTATTTCATTTCTTCTCGTCTGCTTCAGACCAATCATCTCAGGGAAGTGACCAGAGAAAGAGCGACGTTGAATTATTGTCTTCAGGAAGGAAAGCTTATCAACATAGGGGCTTTAATCTATTACACTATCATCAGTTCAGTTGTTGCTGCTGTTATGGCAGGTATGGGATTTACTTCATTGATATTTTCATCATGCGAGCAGGCTGGAATGAAGTATGATAGTTGGGAGGAAGTTCTGTTACCTTTAAAGCCCATTACGAAGGTGAATGTGAAGACTTATTCTGAGCATTCAATTTTTGGCTGGAGAGGAGGATTTTCCAGAAGTTATGGATTAGAGACGTCTGCTACATCTACCTCTGCTACATCTTCATCACGACCATCTACTTCTCGTGCTTCTACATCTAGAGGTGATTCTGCTAAGACTCGGGATGAGTTATTGCAGAAGATGATGGACAATATCAATTTTACCGCTGATAAGGTACAAAATTTAGAGTGTTTTGCAGATCATACTAATAGTTATAATAGCAGGAAGAGTGATTATGAAGAGAAATTCCACTCATCTTTGGAGTGCTTTATTAGAGGTGAACCAGGAGTGCAATTTCCTCCATCTCCTCGATATCGTGATTATGAGGTTGCAGAAAAATAATACAGCGGTGATTCTAAGGATGAAGAGTAGAGCTGAGAGATTCATTTTATAATTATAATATGATGCAAACTTTATGGTCTGAGCCTGCTACATTTGCATCTGTGTGTTGTTTTGGACAATGATTTATGTTGTGTTTTTAATTTTTTGTTCTATTGTTGTTGTGATTGTTGTGTTAGATAATATTTCATTTTATTTTTAAATTTTAGTGTAGTAGTTGTTGTTTTGTGTTCAGTACTGTTATTTAGTTATTTTTTTAACTTAACTTAATTTTATATTATTATAAAGTAGAAAGTCTTGCTAGCTTAGATCTTAAACTTGAAATTCAGAAATTGCTGCCCTGTATTTTTCTTTTATCATGTTAGTGTGTTGTTTACTTTTATGTCCACTGTTTAGAAGTCTATTTGAATCTCTACATGTTAAACTAAAATAAAATATATGAAATTTGATCAAAAATTAATTTTACTCATGTCTTTAGTTTTATACTAGTATAATTAGGATGTTAAAATTCATGTTAGCTTGTTATTTCAATTTTTATTTCCTGCTTATATAATTATCTGATGTTAAACTGTTTAATTTGTTAAAAATTTAAGTTTGGGGGGATGAAAAATATTTTCAAAACTGGAATTTTATTTGTTCTCAAATGTACTACAAGTGAATTTGATTTTAAAAGAAAAATTGATTATGTATATGAAGTTATATTAGGGAAGTAAAATTTGATTTTAGAAATGAGTAAGAAAATTTAGTTAAAATTTTAAGTAATGAAGAAAAATTTTAAGTTAAAAATTTTTAGTATAGAAAATGCTTAATATAAGTTACTATCTTTAGTAAGAAAAATTGTATTTTTAAAAAATTTAGACAATTTAGACTTTTATTTTTAATACTTAAATTTCTTTTATTAAAAAGATTTTCAAAACTATTATTATATCTATAAGTAAAAGTATTATATGAAGACTTTACTTTAGGAAGGGAGAAGTGGAATTTAAACTGATTAAAGGCCTATCCAGATATAGTAATCCTTGCCTACAGGTTTTAGAAATGGAAAAGAAAAAGAAAAAGAAAAAGAAAAAGAAAAGAAAAGAAAAGAAATGTAAAGGAGGAGAAGCTTGAGTATAAGTGCCTAATCAAAATTTGGTTCTACATTTGATCTTTTTAAAGTATAAGACTTGATAAAATCTTAAACTTATAAATATAATATAGTAAGTAAAATTATTTTTAATAAAAAAATTTAAGTAGAGAAAATAAAAGAACTAAAATCTAAATTTAGAGAACTTACAATATTTCTGAATTAGATAGAAACTCATATTTCCATAGTTCTTAACATTAAAAATTTTCAAACTTTAAGTTGGTCTTATTTACTAATTATTTTTTCTAAATTGGACTACTATATTTCTAAATCTAAATTTTAGTAACTCCTAAAGAAACTCATATACATATCATACATATTTGGGTTTTAAAGATTGAAGTGTCACTTGAGGACAACTAACATTTTAAGTTTGAGGGAATTTGATACACCTAAAATATATAGTATTTTTAGACATATTTTTAGACCTATTTTTTAGATATTGCGTTTTAATGGAAGGTATTTTTGTGTTTTTCTTGCATATACAAGTAAAAATGGAAAAAATGCTTAAAGGAGTGAAAAAGGATTAAATTTGGAGCAAAAATGTAAAAAATTGTGCAAAAGAGTTTTGGCGCCTAAGCGCCAAGCGCAGGTTAAACAGAGAAGGCCGCGCCTAAGTGCCGAGACCCCGCACTTAAGCGCCAGTGGCAATTACTAGAAGAGTAAAATTTGGTTTTCACAAATTTCGAAGAGATTTTTGAGGCACCTATTGGCTTAATAGGTGGTGGAAACCACCATGGACGAAAATCATCATGAAAGGATGCATCTCTTGGGCAAATACATCAAATCAAGACACATTTTGAAGAGATCCCAAGGAACCTCTTGGAAACTATAAAAGAAAGAAGAGAGGACTTAGAAAAGAGTCCTGAAAATATTGGCAAGTTTTAAAAGTTCTTTTCTTGGGAGTTAGTTTGGAGAGATTTTCAGGAACCACTTTTTATTTACTTTATCATTTTTGTTATTTTATTTTGAGTGATTAGAAAAGATAAGAGATTCAAAGGAACTTTAAGAGTTTGGTGGAGGACTTCAGAAAAGTTTTTATCTTTTTGTTTTAGACTACTTTTGGTTTTAATTGAGACTTGTTGTTGGTTTGACAATGATTTCTTCTTTTAAACTAAAGTGTGGTTTTGTTTTCTCCATGGATTTTGAATA
>NW_018225828.1:388818-395053 GCF_001263595.1 Phalaenopsis equestris | reverse complement strand
TCTTCTACAAAAACTTTAGTTATCTTTTTACTGTTTCGTTAAAATATAAAAAAAAAATACCAAAAATATTTTAATTTTAAATTCCTATAAAAATCATTTTTAGTTTAAGTAATTATCTTTTAAAAATAGAAAAACTTTCTAAAAAGTGCATATTGCATAATCTTCTCTGTGGGTTCGATATTCAGGTCTTAATCAAAAAGTCCTATATTACTTGATAACAATACATATACTTGTGTATTATCCAATATAATTATATATAAATTAAAAAGTTAAATTCTTATTTCTTTTTCAGGATCAAGTTTTTAGCTTTGTTGCAAAATAAGGAAACATAAGTGAAAAATACCATCATAACTTTTGTTATACTGTGCATAAGCATTAGGTATCACGGGTATCAAGTTTTTGGCGCCGTTGTCGGGGATTAAAATCTTCAAGTAGTGGTGTCAACTTCATAAATCCTTACATATACAAAATATCGGGATTAAGTTTTTTGTGTCGTTGCCGGAGATTAAAATCTTCATGTAGTGGTGTCAACTTCATAGATCCTTACATATACAAAATATCGGGATCAGATGACCACATATTCAGAAATCTAAATGGGGAAGGCTGAGCATAATTTTAGGAGGAGGTGATGGAGATAAGTAATGGCCTATGGTCAGAACTTGCAAGAGTTAAATGAGTAACAAAAGTGAGGAGATAATGTTGAAACCACTTATCATTAACCAAGAATACGTCAAGTCTTTTCCAAATATTTCCCCTCTTCCAAGTAAAAAGAGGGCCTTGAAAACCCAAATCAAATAAGCCAGCCTTCTGTATATTGTCACTGAAGGTGGACATTTTGGGGATGCTAGGGACCCTCCCCCCATACTTCTCAGTTGCAGAAGTGATACAATTAAAGTCAACCCCAACCAGCCAAGGGGAGGTCATCTGTTCACTGATCTATTGAAGACAAATCCAAAGGGCTTTTCTTTCCTCTTTGTGATAACTTGCATAAACAAAGGTTGCATATTCCAAATGCCCTTTGATCTGAAGTGATAGGTGAATAAACTAACGGTGATCCACCTGAAGCTGCCACTAAATTTCCTTTCTACAAAGAAACCAAATTTTGTTATTAGTATTAGCATAATAAGAAAAACTAGAAAATTTACTGATGAATCTCTGAGGGTTGCTATGAACCATAGGTTCAATGATAACAATACACCAGAGTTTGTGTTTTTTATTAAGATGTATAAGTCTTTTAATAGATTGGGGATGGGCAATGCCCGTTATGTTCCAACACAACAAACTAATCATTTGGGGGATTAAGATAGAATGAGGGCTGATATCTGGATCTAGTTCTGCCTCTATATGGAGGAGGAGATGGACCAACCTTCACCTTGCCCCCAATAGCCTTAGTACCACTGTGGAGTTTTTGCACTTCAATAACTTGTTTCTTTTTCTTCTTAGTTGTATGAATTTGCCAATCCTCCTCCCTTAAGTTTTCCATTTTAGCAATTCTTCCTTCATCAAGGACCTTCAACACATTGCTATCAGTCAAAGGAGCAGTCCTTTCTCCGTCCTTGCCACCAATAGGCGAGCTTGGAGAAATTTGAGGAGTAATAATAGTTATATTTTTTAGTTCCTCCCTTATAACTCTGGGTGAGGCTGAAGAGGGTATACTGGAAACAAAAGAAGTAGTAGAGCTTTAGGGGGTGTCCAAAGGGACCCCACCAACTTCCTCTTGATGTAGAACCTCATCTAATGGGGAGAAGGATGGTAGAGCTGGCTCTTTTTCAGCAGCCTTCTCGGGTGGCAGCCTAAACCACCTTTCCCTAGTATGCCTAAACATTTTGCAATGTTGATAGTATTAGGGTCTTTGCTCAAGAATTACTTCCTGCCAAAAGCCATCATTCACATACCCATTCCAAATTCTTTTCACTTCTGGAAGTGTGATGTCCCTTTCAATAAGGATTCTAGCCAAAGCTGGTTTAGCCTTGTTATATGTGGGGGCATCAACCTTTAGTGGCCTGCCAAGAGCACAACCAATATTAAACAAGGCATTCAAGTTGAAATAAGGGAGAGGGAGACCAGGTAGTTTGAACCAAAGAGGAACAACAAGAACCACAGGTGGCTCTTTGCTGGGATCAAAGTTAGGTGTCCATTTCAAAATCTTCATGGTGATTCCAACAATTAGTAGAGATTGCTTGGCAAAGAGTCTTGCATAATCCTCTTCTACTAACAATTGAATGAGTAAGTGTCTGCCATCTAGTAGGCCTATTTGCCAGACCCCCCCTATAAACATTAAAGAATCAAAGAAGTTTCTTACAAGTTCCGTTTTTGGGTGCCCCAACTGAAACTTGCCAACAAGTGTAAACTTGACTTTATCATTCAGAGAGACTATTTCTTGTTGTGAGAAGAAAATAACAGGTTCTCCTTCTTTGGTGCCTAAAGGGTGGATACAAGGGTAGTTCCCCTTTGCAGCAGTTTCCAGCAACAGTATCATGAAAGGCTTGTGGGAAAACTAGCATATCTGGGTTCTAGAGAATATCAGTGGAGTGGCTTACAACCCCTGCATAAGTGGCCTTAGTCCACTGAGCATTTGTTTCAATGTCTACAGGTGAAGCCATAGGAGTTAAGCTTTTACCACCTTCAAGGAGACCAAAGGCAGCAACCACAGCATTCAAAAGCAGAAGACCCAAACAAAACTCCTTAAAGGAGTAGGGGGAAGCAAACCCCAAGCACAACCACAGGAAAAGAGCTCAGCCAGAAAGCACACCCCAAGAAAAACCAATGTAACAGTACTCCCAAATTTAAAATGACTTTGAAACCATGGAACCCAAAACACAGCAATCAGAGAACTTCAATCAAGGGCCATAGGAAAAGTGCTCAGCTTGGAAGCAAACCCCAAGAAAACCAATGGAACAGTACTCCCAAGTTCAAAAAACTTAGAACCTGGGAAACCCAAAAACATAGCAAACAGAGAACTCCAAGCAGGACAGACTTCAAACAAGTAACCAGGGGCAGGAAAGAACTCCACCACCTATCACTTACTAGCCAACAAAGGAGAGCCTCCATGCGGGAAACCCTAGCAGAGCAACATATATATAAGGTTTCTCACAAGAGCAACAACATCTCCAACAAAAAAACCATCGACCTGACGAAGCAGAGCCCTTCCTTGGTTCTCTCTCAGGCAAGCTTTTAGCGGTGAAAGGAAGTCGAGCAAGCTTACAGGCAATAAATGGATTTATAATTTTTTTTTTTTTTAAATAAAATTATAATTTTACTGTTGTTGTTTGTTTGAAATAACAACTATTTCTTAAGGTTTTGTAAATGCTATTTAGTTTAATTAATATGTTAACTAGTCAATTTCTAATTTTTTTCCTTAGCATTCAGGTTAATCTCTACAAACGCCAATAAAAATCCATAAAAAATAATTGTTTCTTTTTTAGCTTTTGATTCATTTGATATAAATCATAAATTTATCACTAGAAAAATTTAAATCCTATTTTTTTTATGAAAACTATGAAACACCACGACAATCCAACCTGAGGCATCGGGATACTCGGTGAGCCGCTTATGACATTCAAACGAGAAGAATTTGGAGGCTATCCTAGTAATCAAACTCGACACCGACTCCACGAACTTCAAAAACCGGCCATCAGTACCACTCTCACTCACACTTGTGGTATTACGGAGACTGCGTGCCGTCGTCGGTGGCCGGTTATATGGCGTTCTCGACGCGCTTCTGAATAGTCGCCGCTGGATTCCTGCCAGAATCCCTTTTGTATGCGCCGGCGATGTTATTGGATGTAAAATAAATGGAAAGCCTTCTAGCTATGAGGAGAGCAACAGGAGTTTCAGCTCTTAAGAGCTTGCTATAGCCGCCAACTCGAGTTCACGGAGGCTGGATATCTCCACTATTGGTTTTATAGCATTAGATATATTTGAAGATTAGCACGTAATCAGTTATAAAAAAATTCGGATTATACTCAGGTTATCGATTCTATTGGTCAGAAATTGTTAGTGGATAATGGATCTTTTGCCAAATGTCCCGCTGATATGCACTTCAGAACATCTGTATCACTTTTAAAACAAAACTTATCATAATAAATGTTAACTTGATATAACAGATTGTTTATTTTTTGTGCTTTTATTTTCTTTTCCGTCACAGTTGTATTTTTTGTTATTTAAATATGCAGAGCTTTTGCTAACCAATTTCTTTCACTATATTGGGAATCAACGCCTGAGAAAAAAATACCATTAATTTGAGATTAAAAAAAATTCAAATTTTATATTCATCTTTTCTAATTATTTATAAAATAAATATTGCATTGTTATTCAAGTGGTTAATAGGCCCGAGACTTACCCAACATTCAAAATATGAAAAGTGATTAAAGATAACAAATGTCTCAATATTTAATTTGATACAAAATCTTAACTTGAATTCAATAAAAGGAAACATAGAAAAAAAAATGTATGCCACTTTGTGTGGAGAGAATTTTCCATACGTTGTAAGCACGGAGCACCGTGCGAACAATGGCTGCGATACAACTGATCGCGGATGCTGTTTTTTTCTGCCACGATGGGAGAATCGCAAACGTTGTTGGGAGAATCGCAAACGTTGTCCGTACGGTGTTCTTTGTGTGGACAAAAGCATTAAGAAATTTTTTCTTTGTGTGAGAGTTGGATCATTTTAAATGACTAATAAAAAATATGTTAAACTATGTTTGAATCAACTAAAAAATAATAATTCAATCACTTTTTTGGGCGGGGAGTTTGCAAACCTGGTACATTGATATCCTTCATTTTGTTTCAAAACAAAGTGCTACGTATTCGAGCACAATTTTATTATTTAATATTTATTTTAAAAATTGATTGAATTAATTGTTTATTGATTTGTGTGCAAGTAATGCAATAATGTTAAATTTGTGTCTTGTTGATACTAATCCCTCTTGATTCAAGTATTTTTCATATGGTATTGGATTGAGCTCATATTAGATCAAGTTTGATTATTTAAGGTTACCTATTATTGAACCCATCTTTGTACTTGAATTACAAACAAGTAATATAATATCAGGAAGGAGAGAGAACAAGGGAAGAGAACAGAGAGAACAGAGCAGGTTGAGGAAGATTAGAAGGAATATTTAGTTGCTACGGGGAGCAGAAAATCAAAATATGGTTTACATTTAACACCATCAATTTATAGGGGTTGGTGATGCCACGATGTTGTGAAGCAAGTGACAGTTATACAAGTGTTCATATCGCTCCAATAATATACAGATTTTAGTCTATGAATCGATCCCATAGGAAACTTTTAAATTTTTGAAGCAGGTGATTGTTCTAGTTTACTAGTCCTACATTAACTTGAAGAAGTCATAAAGTTAAAGATCAAAACCTGATGGGCATCTAGCTCACATCTATCGCCTGTTATAATGTCCTTATAAAAAGTATAATGTGACGCAGTCAAGTGGGTATTAAAAAAAAATGCTCACTCTATGGCAGGCTCTAGAAAGGCCTTACCGTAATAAATGTGGGTTGTGATATGCATGAAGGCTAACCCAAATTGATTTGGGGTCTAGGCCAACATATATACTTTGAAAAACATATTCTCCAAGCTCTGGGTCTAGATAACTCCAAGCTCATGATTTATATAACTCCACCAAGATAAGAGTACCACCAAGTTTTGAATTTTGAAACTCACTAGGAAAATAGTTATGGTTTTTGTTAATATGAACCTAGTTTGCAAAGGCTAAACTAAAGCATCAGGGGTGGGAGAGCTCCCCTCATTGCTTGCCCTTAGAAAGAAAAAATGATCCATTAGAGATAGTTATGAGTTTTGTTGATTCGGACTCTGTCTCAATAGACCAAAATGTAATCAAGCCATCATGTGCTAACATATATGGTTTAACATCTGTATAACTAGTCCATGCATCTTGTGAACGGGGATGGTAACGCCTAGGTGCCAAAAGTGGGATGCTAAACTCATGGCACTTGCAATTTTAAAATGACTTAAATTTAATAAATATTCTTAACAAAAGGTCCATTTCATGAAAGTTAAACTAAAGAGTGAGGAAGGATCACTCTGGGGGTACCAAACATTTAAGTCGATGAAAAATCCATTTGTCATTATGGAAGGTGCTCTTCCTAAGAACGATTCTCGTGTTTTAGTGATCTAGACCTAACTCTGAGAATAAACCAAAAATATCAAAAAGAAAAGAGGACTTTTCATCAAATGACTCTACAAAGGAATATATCAAAC
>NW_018225828.1:382182-388747 GCF_001263595.1 Phalaenopsis equestris | reverse complement strand
TATATATATATATTTATATGACTCGCATAGGGTGTTCTCAAAGAAAGGATTCGACCAATGAGAAATGGTCATCGATTGCATATCTGACTCCTTACAAGAGAATTCTTTAGGTTTTTATATCACAGAACTAGCCAAAAGGCTAAACAAGGGATTTCAAGCTCTATCTCATTTACATGGCTAGCAGATCAACAAAAAAAAATTGTTTATCGTAACTCAGACCCAACTATAATCAACTGAACTAAGACATGCTCGATTTTGGTAGTCCAAACCAAACTATAATTAGCCAAATCTGGAAATGAGAGATAAATTTTCCTTTTCGGAGTCGCATAAACAAAGGTATGATTCACACAACGGAATTCATAAGTATAAATATTAGTTGAAAGATGATGCTCATCAATCATATATTTGACTACTAAACCCAACATTGAGAATGAATAAATAATATCGGTTCTACCTGGCTAACATGGCTAATAAACTAACTTAAACAAAAAAAATAGGTTTTAGTAACACGGACCCATCCATAATCGACCGAACCGGGAATAAGGAATCAAAAAGACCTTTCCTCTTATTCTCCCAAAAGCAATTGAGTAACTCATTGAAGCATAATACTTAAATAATCCCAACTCAAAGAATGCACACATTAACTAGAGTTGTAGTCCTTTACAAGGATGTATATTTTTGAGTTTTGTTAACTCGGGCTCAGCCAAATTGGTTAAATAGGAAAAAGAAATGATCAAGGAGTATGAACCTTCCTTCCTAAATAGTTCGAAAGATTGAATCCATGTGATATATGAAACATTTTCTTATAATGCAAGATCATTGCGTTGATTGGAGGCATTGGATGACTGCCATCCATATTGGCCAACATATAGGCGCCACTTTATAAAACCTTCTCGATCATGAATGATCCATCATACGTCGGCTCAAATTTGTGAATTATGCACAGGTTGGATAAAATAGAGAACCTCATAACAAGCACAAGCTCTCCAATAACAAATGTTTTCGATCTCACCAACCTATCATGAGCTCTAGTCATGTGAGCTTGGTACAGTTTTAGATTTATAGTATATTTATAATCTAAGCTTCTCCATATTATCCATCTCCTCCAAGAAGAGGTGGGTATTCTTTATGGTATCCAACTTATGGCTTATAACCACACATAATAAAGGTAGTTCAATTTCTAATGGAAGGGATGCCTCAAACCCAAAGTTCATTGCAAATGAAATTAAGGATGTGATAAATTTATATCTATTTATAAAAATTCTCGACTAAAAAATACATCAATGCGTATGTTTGATTGAAAAAAATGATGATGTATCTAGCATGTAAATTATTAGACTATTCATATCCTACCTAATTGACCAGATGAAAAAAAAAGAAATTATTGCTATTTAATTTTTTTTGTATTAGTTAATCATGTTGATTCAAGTTCCCTCATATTTCTTTGAATTTCAAACTTATTCAATTGTGCATGCTTCTCTTTTCTTTTTTGGTTTCACCACTTATTCCTTTCAAAGCTCCACTTTTGATTGTTGATTTTTTTCCTTTTACTTAAAGTCAAGTGCAATAATGGGAAAAAAATAAATAAAAATGCAATGTATGTGGAGAAGTTGATAGAGAGTCTTCCCTCCAACTAGGAGATCCAGATTTGAAAGAATTTCTAATAAGTAGTTTCCAACTTAGTTGCTATTATGGCTCAACTTAAAAAAGAAAAAAGAAAAAAGAAAATGATACATAAAACAAATGTCTAATAGTAGTATTTTTATTATTTAAAAGTTTAAAATGGTATGCTTATAAATTAAAGGCTCTTAAATGTACGACAGATAAACTAGATGTTTAAAGTATTATGTGTGTGCGTGTGTGTGTCTGTCGGTCTCTCTCTCTCTCTCTTTCTCTCTCTCTTTATATATATATATATATATATAAATTTATGTATGTATATATATTTATATATCCTAGTAAATTTGAAAATATTTAAGAAAATAAGAATTCATTTGGAATAATTTTCAAATAAAAATTGTTAGAAATTATAATCAAGAAAAAATATATTTTTTATATTATTTTGTGTAATATATGTTTTACCAATTCTAAAAAAGCAGGTGATAATATTTTCCGGGACTATTACACTTTGATAAATGTAAATAAATAAAAAAACCTATTTTTCATTACATAAACTTAAAAAAAAAAAGGAAAAAAAATGGAGAAACGAGCTATAATTAAGCAGTAATGTTGTATATTTTTTTTAAAAAAACCAAAATAAAATTATGGAAACTCCTCCCAAATAAAGTTAATTAGCATCTATACTGAATTTTAGAACTCATTTCTATCTAGATCTTATTAACTCAAAAAATTTTTAAGTTTTATTAATTTTTATAATGTAATGGCTTTTTGTATTACGTTTTGATTGTAATTTAAGTTAGTTTTTTTTATTAAGTTTTAAAAAATAATTGAGGGGCAAAATTAAAAACATATATGTCTAGAATTTGTTGTAAAGCATGAACATTAATATGACCTTATAAAGAAAATTTTTTTATTAAAATAAAACATTACACTATTTATTTATGAAGCCTATAAAAAGTTATTTGTAAAAAAAAATTTGTAATCTATGAACCTTAGTAGGGTATTAAAGATTTAATTTTCTCAAAATAAAAGATTATACTCCTTATTTAGGAGGCCTATTGATTTAGGTAAATTACATCTGGGGACAACTAAAGAAACAAATCATCTATCAATTATAATATGTCAAATAGATGTACATCAAATTTTATTTTCCTGTCATTTGATAGAAATCTTTTTATATATATAAAATACTAAAATATCATAGAATTTAGTTTCTAAACAATAAGGTAGAGATTAAAATAAACTCAGTAAAACTTAAAGGGCATATGCATGAAATAACTATCTATCTTCATCACAAAAAAAAAATAAATAGGCAAAAAATCCTATTATATAAACATAAAGCCATAAAGTAACATTTTGTAAAATAAAGAATTTCACAAATCCTCCCAAATAAAATTAATTAGCATCCATGATGGCTTTAACAACTCTTTTCTATTTAGATCTTATTAAGGTTAGAAAAGCTTTTAGTTTATTAATCTTTATAGTATAATGTTTTTTTGCATTCAATTTTGGTTGTATTTTCAATTGATTTTTGCAATATCAAAATTTTAAAAATAATTGATTGCTAAAATTAAAAAAATTGTCCGCCTAGAATTTATTGTAATACTGTTGACCTCACTTTTTGGTTGAGGCCTAGTCTCTTGCTTAGAAGCCTAGGGTCTAGCCTTAGGACTTCCTGTTGGACTCTCTCAAAGGACTAGTACTGGGACTCACACCAACTAGAAGTTCGAGCCACTTCTTGACTCCTTGCAATTTTATATGGGTGGTTTCAAATTTTTGACATTTAGTTGAGTCGATTGAAACCAATGTATCGAAACTCCAATGGAGTACTCATAGGATCTAAAGTCTTAGAAAACTCATTGCGACTTTCGCGCACACTCACAATACAAGAATAACACAATTCACACGTTTGATGCATAAATATATCAAAATTTACATCACTCACATCTTTATTTACTTAATAATTAATTGAAATTAAAATTAATTTTCAAGATTGATCACAAAACAAAACAAGTAAATTAAATTTTAGGAGTTACCCTAACGGCAACAACGTGCCAAAACCCATTAGCATTCCCTAGCCGCTCCTCACATGCCTCCCCCTCTTTGAAATGGATGGAGTACCCTAGCCGTCATCCCCCTCACAACAGCTCTCTCCCATTCTCTCGATGCACTAGCAGCCAACGCTCTCACGCGCCGCACAAGCCCCCTTCTCCCCCTCGCGCCCGAGTTCGCTGGCGGGCGCTCCTCCTCACCTTCGAAAGGCCGGTCGCTGGTGAGGTCTTCTGCCTCTCCACTTCGTGAGAGAACTGATTAGGGCTGCGAGGATGGAATTCCGACATTGGCTTGGTTGCTATGTTTTCTTGTTTGGTTACTCGATTTCTTGTATGTTTGATCGAGATTTTTGCTGATTTGCTCGACAATTTTGTTTTTGGACGGATCTTTTTTCTTTCTTGGTTGCTTTTTTTTTTTGCTATTTCCTTTCCTTGCTCGTTTGCTTGGCCTTTATCTCTCGCAGTTGGCCACTGCCCCAACTCCATCGCCGGCACTGCCTTTCGGTGGTGAGTGTGGAATGTTTGTGAAGGAGAGCTCAAAAATGGTTGTTGGACTTTGGTTTTATCGTGGGTTGTTTGTCTGTCCAGATCTGGTTTTATTTTTAAGTTTTGGTATGATTTCCTCTTGCAATCCGAGACGATGATAATGATAATATGTTTCTCTTATAGTTCATGGGCTATATCACTAGTAGTTATTATTATTATTATTATTATTATTATTTCTCTTGTATTAGTTAACTCGGTTCTCACACTTTTCCTTGCTGCGAATTGTCGTAACTTTAGCTTTGTTTTCATCCTTCTTCAGTATTTGTTGGTGATACATACAACTACTTTGCGGTAATGGCCATGGCTATACTTGGTATACTTGGTCATTTCAGGCCTGAATCATTGGGCATCATGGTTGGAATTGCCTATTTGGCTTTTGCTATTTCGTTTCAGCATTTAAAATTTACCACAGACTCAAATTGGTTTGTTGAATAGAATGCAACACTAATATGCATTTGCTTTATGAATTTGCTTGGTCTTATTGATGGTATTCTTAATGTTCCCTGAAGATTGGTAAAATCAAAATTTGAAGCAAAGTTTAAGTGTAAGATATGCGAATACATAGGAATATGGTCATATATATGTGAATGCCTCGGTGATGTTCTCAGTAGAGAATGACTAGCTTTGACTAGCTCTCTAATTTCTATTTTGGCTTTGTTCCCTTGCATGTTCATTATTCCTGATTCATGTGACCTGAGATGAATGAGCTGTTGCTATAGCGAAGAGTGCATATATGCTATTAATAACATGACCAACCAAAGAAGGGAAGATTTATGTATTTACCACCCAGTTTTCTTACATTTACCTATCTAGCAATTAATCTTCAATTTTACATACCTACTAGTCAAACTAATAGACTTTCATGGCTAGTCATATCCCATTTACATATTTACCACCTAAGCGCTAATATCTGCATGCATGCTGCATATCTCCATTATTTATGTGTGCGACACTTAATTTCCATCTATCCACATGTTCAAGAACCAAATTTTAATAAATTACACATGCATCACTTTCTTCCATGTATTTACACTCCTAGTTCCTAGGCTTGTTTCAAGGAGATATTTACATGCATAACACTTTGACGTTCTAAACATATGCATGAATAAAGTGTATTTCATCTTGTTAAAGTTAAGAGTAGTGATATTTTGATGCGATATGAATGGTTTGGGTGGCATAAAAGTTGAATGTCACTGTTATGCTATCAGCTTTCTTCCAGATACACTCAAAATACACGAATAACACAATTCACACGTTCGATGCATAAACATATCAAATTTCACATCACCCACAACTCTATTTGCTTAATGATTGATTGAAATTAAAATTGATTTCAACGATGATTGATCACAAATCAAAACTTCGACAAAAATTACAACAACTCTCCAAAACCCCATTGGCATGCCCTAGCCGCTCCTCACATGACTCTCCCTATTTGAAATGGATGGAGTACCCTAGCCGTTATCCCCCTCACAACGGCTCTCTCCCATTCTTTGAATGTACACATATGTTTAGAATTCATTTAACATAGCATATCTTCTCCTAAACTTTGTTAAATGCATGGTAAAGTTAGCAGTTGGTCGAGGTTATGATTTCATCTCTTCTCTCGGTGAGATTTATTATTATGATATGCTCTTAATTATGTCAGCATTTAGAAAGTTTGATATGCACCATACAATTCTCAAGTATCTACATACCCAACAACCATATTTCATAATCCTTTACAGGCACATCACCTAGGCATAGAAATTTTGTTTGTGATATCGAGTTGTGGTATTAAAAATTCGAATAATGGTAATGTGAAATGCAAGGCTAGTCATCATGTGGGTATATAGAAATTGAAATTTGGAAATGTTCAAGAAGGATGGTACAAGTTGGTTGGTTATTCATTGATTATTGCCACTTTTACTTCTTTTATTAAAGGGGTTTGTTAGATTTAAATGCTTGGCTCAATATTTAGGAAATTTTATCTAGTCTTCAGAATACTTATGTATTGATGCTTGGTGGCAGGTGCTTGATATACTTTATAGATTAAAGGTTAACAATTCTCATGTATTCATATGTTGGATACCGGGTTTTGGAAGGTATACTTGCACATCGTATGGTTCTTACGTGCTTGCATATCGTTAATTTCTTTACCTATATACCATTTTACTTGTACACCTAAAACTATATTGCTAACCTTTGTGATATGCTATGGGGAATTTAGATGCCATAAATATGAAATATAGGTGCTGGATACGTAGATACACAGAATTGGATGGCATGTGTGAATGTGTGTATTGAGGTCCTTACCCACCTTGTTTTATTAAAATCTGAAAATTCATATATATATATATATATATATA
>NW_018225828.1:374773-382059 GCF_001263595.1 Phalaenopsis equestris | reverse complement strand
ATTATTATTATTATTATTATTATTATTTTTATCTTGCAAATGTATTGATTAAAACTTCTGAATCTGTTGGAAACTGAATGTGAATTGATTTAGAAGATGCAATCTGGTTGACTTGGGTGAATTTAATTCGTTTCTATAGATTCAACATGTCCTTCTGATTGGTAAACTTTAAATCCATTTCTATAGCTGTTGAGTTTACTTGGTATGAATGGATTGTGCTTCGTCATTTTGGAACCATGAGACCTGTTTCTTTGTAAATATGAGATATCTTCTTGAATGCAAACATGAATGTATTAAGTTTATCTTACCATGAATCAATTGAGTCTATTGAGTATCACAAGATTCATGATTTGCATATGGGTAAACTTACCAATCAGAATGAAGAAGAATTCAAGTATAGTAGTCAATTGGAATGTATAATGTTAGGCTTTTGTTTGATTCTTGTCAAATACAAGTAATTTAGCATTTTATTTTCTTGCAAAGCCAAAAAAAGGAAAAAAATTCTTTGCTGAAATTATGTAAATTCTCATGCTGATGTTAAAGTTGAATGTCACTGTTATGCGATTAGCTTTCTTCCAAATAGCTTGATTGTTGGGATTTTCTTATACCAAGTTTAATTAAGATTTTCTTATCTGTTTTAGTTGTTTCTCCTCATTGAAGAGGGAAAGGACGTTGTTTCCTATTTTGACTAGCTTTTGGCAATTCGTATAGCTACTAACCTATTCTTGTGCGATCCAGATTAATTAGATAGGAAGACTTGCTTCTTATATATCATTACAGTTAGATTTGTCATATGGATATGCAAATAATATATTTCTTACTTTTGTTTAATTATTTCTGGAGAATTCATTTGAAATATATATATGTTTATAGAATTAGCATTTAGGTGATTTTATTTGAGCCATAAAATTGAACTATTGAGAATTTGATCAGAAGAATACCTTACGGGTTGGTGTTCTACCATGAATTCTAATATGTGAATGAGAATTAAAAAAAAAAATGAAAGAGAGAGGGTGGTTGATTTGTAAACATAAAACTTGGAATAACTTCTTTGGAGAATAATCATCCTTTTTCTTTTCTTAAGGTGTTTGTATAACATGAAAACTTGTTGGTTTGGAAAAGCTTGAAATTCTTTTTAGTCCTTGATCCCTAAGATTTTGAAGCTTGAGAATGAAGCTCAAACATGGAGGATTATTTAAAATTCCATCTCTTTCACCTTTGTGGTGTAGAATACGTAAATCATTGGAAAATGTATATGTATTATCCAAGTGGCTTATAAGTTGAAAAATATGGGGTAAAGGCGATGATGCAAAAATTATTCTAAGCTTTTCCTTATAGTTGAAATCTTTTAATCAATAACCAATTAAAGATGCCCTTTTCACCCTTTGAGTCGTTGGTAATTCTATCCCTGTTCTTATGAAATTTGTGAACTAATAACATTTAGTGCACTTTTGAAAGTTCATATACTACTTACAGGCTCACTCACTGATTAAGTGGAAGGGATTAGAATTGCCCAATTCTAGATTGATTTGTTGGTGACTTTTAATTGATATTGATAAATATAGACTTTGACTTTTTATTGATGTTGATTTGCTGGTGTCTTTGGTATTATCAGAATAGAACGTCTACAACTGAGCCTACCCCCAAATTGAATTCTTATTTCCCCACTTTGATTTTCACATGCTTACTGCTTTTTCTTTTATACTAAAGTTTATTTGTTAATATCTATACACTTGTAATATGCTAATTGTTATTTGCTTTGAAGCATTAACAGAATCAACGAGGTGCACAACTATTTCTTTTTCTTTACCGTACTTTACTACACAGCTCTTTCCTTTCTTTACTTTACTATACTGTATACATCCATCTGTTCTCATGCTTTTAATTACCGCCTTTTTGGCAAGTTTATACAGTACCCTAGGGTAGCAAATGTAGAACGCATGCTTAGGATTGGATCCTACAGTATATAACAAAAATACCACTTTTAATTTAAACACTTTCAAAATTCCCTAATATACATTAATATAACCACAAAATAATTTTTTAAATTTTATTTAACCCATAACCAAAACAAAAATCTGTAATAAGTTGCTTAACATGTGTTTTCTCTTCTATCTCTCCTTTTCTCAGAACGAAACAATGACATGGTCGAGTGAGGATTTATCTCTGGGCAGCGGACGGGGTTACAACAGAAGGCAGAATGAGGGGCTTCAACTGAACTTCCATAGATTTAAATAACATACTCTCATAGAACGTTAATGTTATTCATCTAGTACGATGTGAATCCTCACAATATCTTTTAGGACTTCTTATAATTGTATATCATACGATATAAGTCCTAAACTCTATTGAGGATTCTGAGGTCGTTGTTCTTATGACATAAATCCTCATATTTTTTTGAACTATTTGCATATGACATGCAGTCACAAGTCTCGAATGTCTAAATAATTTGCGGGACTGAAACATTAAATATAATTTCTCTTTCAAAGATGTAAAGTGATACACCTAAAAATGTACTATTTTTCATGCTATATTTTATGATGATATTACACTTTAAAGATATGTTTTCTTGTGTTTTTGGTTGTAGTTACATCAAAGTGAAGAATTTGGAGTGATTGGAGCAAAAAGAACAAAAATGGACAAAAACGGAGCAAACTTGAGCAAATCAGGTTGAATTAGGGCACACGGGAGCCACGGGGACCGAAATCGGGCACCTAAGTGCTTGTGCCCGGTGCTTAAGCGCCCAACTATGGATCTTAGGCGCCACCAGACAGAGAGGAGGGCGCTTAGGCGCCAGAGATGGTTTTCAACATATCTTCTAGAATGTACATAAGATTTGGACGATTTTTGAAGCGTTGCTTCGTGCTTCTCTTGGGGAATTTGTTGGAAATGAGAAAAGAGACTTTCTAGAAGGTTTTGGGGTGGTTATATGGAGCTTTGAAGAGGCACTTGAGACACCATTTGGAAGATTCAATGAATTTGGACACTTTTGAAGAGACACTTAAGAAACACTTGGGAAATTTTAAAAAAAAAGGCTTGGAAATATTTTTAAAATAACTCTTGGACTTTGAAACTAATTAGAAGAGGAGAAGAATGTTTGGAGAAGAAGAAGGCTTGGGCTTGGCATACTTGGTCAAATGGGGCGGCAAGGTGAGAGAGAAAGAGAGAGATTTTTTCTTCTCTTTTCACTTTGTTCTTGGAGAGGATTGTAAGGAGATTGCTTTTACTATGCAAGGAGAGTTTGATTTCTATCAGAGATAAGTATTTTCATTATATTTTGATTTGAATTTAGTACTTTGTTTGTATCAAAGTTTTATTCAATGAAAAGTTTTTGTTGTTTCTCCATGTGTAGTGAGTAGTTTTCTTTACTCTTCCCTCTTGTAATGAATTAGTATTCATGTGTAGGAAATATAATTGAGTAGAGTGAGAATGTAAACTTGATCAACTTGTATGTTAAAATCTGTTGTGAGAACATGTAAGAACCGGGATGGTGTTGTCTCAATCAACTGTGGTAGAATTACATGAGATTATATAGATGAGAATGTAGTCCATATGGTTTAGTGCAAATAAATAGGGAAATAATCTTTAATGGGTGTAGAGTTAGAGGACTTTAGAGTGATAGACTAAAGCCCCATAATTTGATCTATTGTTTTAAGTTTTGATGCGAGATGTTAGCCTCCAGGTGGAGGGATAAGAGGACACTCTAGAGTGAGAGCTAGTATCGTCCTTGCTTAGCCCGTTTTCAGAACTATTCAAACTTTAGATTAACCAATGTTATTTATAGCATCTCTAGTAAGGGTAAAGAATATAATTGCTCATATTTGTCATATTCTCTCTCACAACTTGTTTTATTTTTACACATGTCACTAGTTTCGTTGTAAGAGGAAAAGTACTTTTAATATATTAAACTCCATTTTCTGATTTTCACTAAGTATTTTAGTTTAGAAGTAGAAGTATTACTGTAGTGATAATTGTAGGATATATTCAAAACCAAACTTTTATCGACCTTCCAAGCTAGGGCGAGTTATTCCAGACTAGAACTTCTCTTCAAAAGCCGTCGTGATTAATCTCAATCTCCGTGGGATCGATATTCGTGGCTTAATTAGAAAATTCTATATGACTTGATAACGATACATATACTTGCGTAGAATTCCTACAAATATAATTAAAATTTTATTTTGCTTGGGATCAAGTTTGAGATCAAGTTTTTGTTGTCATTACCAAGGATTAAAATCTTCAGGCAGTGGTGTCAACTTCATAAATCCTTACATATAAAAAATTATCAGGATCAAGTTTTTGGCGTCGTTGCCGTGGATCGCAACGGTTGATCTTGACTTTTAAGAGAATTTTAGTTGAAGTAATTAGGCTTAGACTTGGAAAATTGGATTGTCGTAAAAACTGTTTTTGTGTGATAAGTGTTTGTTTTTTGGATGAAAGTGTTGTGAAAAATCTATTTCAGTGAAAAATAAGGTGTTTGTAAAAATGTTATGTTGTGTTGAATATATTTTTTATTTTATTTGTTTAATTATTAATGTATTGTTTGTTGTGTTGCGTATGCTAAATAAAAGATTTGCAGGACTTGTGCCTTATGATCCCGAGTTAGAAAAAAAGAAAAAAAATCAAAAAAATCAAAAAACAGAAAAATCAAAAAACAGAATGGACTTGAAAAACTAGAAATGGAAATGGAAAACATTCAAAATAATAACTTGGAAAATCATCATAAATCATTGGGGGATTATCGGATAAGGTCTACCCTTTAAAATTGATGCACCGCCCTTGAATTGGGCTAAGGCATCCCGCATTTGTTCAACCATTTAATTGACCTCTTTTTCTGGCATGACAGGTGATGGAGAATCCCACTATTTACACTTATCAAATTTTCTAGAACTTTATGCTACATTTCGTTATAAAGGCATGTCAGACGATGTTGTTTGACTAAGATTTTTTCCTTTCTCACTAATGGATAAGGCTAAACTGTGGTTATACTTATTAACATCTGGCTCTATTAAAAATTGGGAGGAGTTAACTCAGAAATTCCTAGCTAAGTATTTTCCACCTCGAAGGACTACTAAACTTAGAAACAATATTATCTTATTTTGTCAATATAAAGAGGAATCAATATATGAAACCTGAGAAAGATTTAAGGGAGTCCTAAGAAAGTTTCACACCATGCTCAGCTCGATTAGTTAATCATTCAAACTTTTTATAATGGGTTAGTAGGATCCCTTAGGTCTATAATTGATTCTGCCGCTGGTGGATCATTAATGTCAAAATCATTTGATGAAGCATATGCGTTAATTGAAGAAATAATTACAAATGTATTTCAATGGCCCTCTGAAAAGGTAAATCATAAAAGGTAGCCAGTATTCATAATATAAATGCGATTACAATTTTTGCATCTCAGGTTGCTGTAATATCAAGTAAGTTGGACCAATTTGGAATGAACCAGCCTCAATTTACTCCAGTAAGTGAGGAAAGTTCATTAGAGCATATGATTGATTCAACTTATCATATGAGACTTTAAATACCATAAACAACCTGTATTCTAACTTTTACAACCCAGGTTGGAAGAACCATCCAAATTTTAACTGGTATCATACTACATGGGGTGAAAACCAAAAATGGGAAAATAATCATGCAAATCCTAATGGAAGTTGGAATAATCAACGAAATACAAACTATAAACCTTCATTTTCATCGGACACTAACAATGATCAACAATTTGAGGATAAGAAAATGTCTATAGAAGAAGTGGTATTGCAAATGGGAAACCAGTTGCAAAGTTAAAATGTTGTGATTAGAAACATAGAGAATCAACTAGGACAAATTGTTAATTCACTTAACAATAGACCCCAAGGAACACTTCCTAGCAACATTGAGATCAACCCTAAAGAGAATAATGATGAACAAGTAGAAGCTGTCTAATTAATAAGTGGAAGAGAGATAGAGGATGTGGTTAGAAAAGAGAAAGAAGTGATAACTTGACCCAATTTCAAACACAGGTGGTGGGACAGTTGATCCTTCAGCCAATTCTTCGATAATCATCACTTCCTTCCCCTTAGCAGCAGCGGGGCTAGCAGGTTTGGCGGGTGTCGCGACCGCAGTAGCTTTAACCTTCTTGCCGGCAGGGAAATCTTCCTTAAGAAGTTAACGATAAATATTCCTTTCACCGAAGCTTTGGAACAGATGCCAAGTTATGCAAAGTTTATGAAGGAGATATTAAATAAGAAAGGAAATTTGGGGATTACGACACAGTTGCACTAAGTGAGGAGTGCAGTGCTATACTTCAGAAAATGCTTCCTCAGAAACTTAAAGATTCTTTTAACTTAACAATTCCTTGTATAATTGGAGAAAGATTATGTGGAAAAAACTTTATGTGATTTACATCCTTAGTGCAAGCACTGAAAGTAGAGGTTAGTCTGTAGAATATTTTAACTTAGGTTTAGCCGATATTTCTCCTACTACTGTAACCCTTCAGTTAACTGATCGATCTATCATTTATCCAAAAGGTGTTATAGAAGATGTTCTTGTTAATGTGGATAAATTTATCTTTCTTATGGACTTTATTGTATTAGATATGGAGGAAGATAAATAAAATCCAATTATTTTGGGGAGACATTTTTTTGTTACTAGACAAGCTATGATAGATGCACAAAAATGAAAGTTAACTATGAATATTAATGAGCATGAAACCACTTTTGATGTTTTAAAAACTGAATTATCCAGTTAAGAGAGAAGATGATAATTGTTTTTGGATAGATGAAATTGATTATCTAAGGCCAAGAAAGTTTTGAGAGTAAGTTTATTTCGGGGATGGTTTGTTTGTGGGGTTGCCCGTAAGAAGCTGTCGGTCGCTGGAAACGAAATCCCGTCGCCCGCTTCGGAAGGACGTTGAAGTATGAAATCAAACTGACCCCATATTTTTCGTAGTTTAAAATGAAAGAGCACTGTACCTCAAATCATGTCTTTATCCCGAATGATAAATACAAGAATTGAGGATGAGACTCGATCACCATATTTTTCATAGTTTAAAATGAAAGAGCACTGTACCTCAAATCCTGTCTCTATCCCGAAGGATAAACACAAGAATTGAGGATGAGGCGACAAGTTCTCCTATTTAATATAAAGTCCGTTTGGTCTGCGAAACCTTTGTATTTGCCGACAACCTCCCCTATTTAATATAAAGGATTAAATAGAGTTTATATTAAGCTGGGTTCGGACATGCTTCCTATAAGGGCAAGCCCCTATAGTTAATTACATCTTAAATGACCAAAGCCACCTAAGAA
>NW_018225828.1:373416-373800 GCF_001263595.1 Phalaenopsis equestris | reverse complement strand
TGGTTATGTGGCTATCCTGATGGTTTTAGTTTTCATGCAGGGTGACATCGTTGTTTAACATGCAAATTTGCATGTATAAAAGTACAGTACGAAAGTACAAGAATGACAACGCTGAAAACTGTAAAAGTGTACCTGGCGAGTCTTCTAGTTCCACCACTTGAAACTTAAAATGCATGTTAGGGCATTTATGAAGAGCAGAAAAAGTTGAGTTCTGGGGATTTTCCTAACTCTATGTCATATTTTGGTGAGTCCCTAAAAGTTTATTTAAAGATTATTTCATTGAGCAAAACATATTAAGTTTAATAGGCTTCTGAGGTATCCAACAATTAGAATTTCATACATAACACCCAAAACAAAGCCTCTCTCTCACCAACTAGTGAAAAA
>NW_018225828.1:372817-373264 GCF_001263595.1 Phalaenopsis equestris | reverse complement strand
TTCAATTTAAGAATTATGTGGGTGAAGACCCTTAAAGGGGCAAGTTAGTGTAATTTTAACACTTCGCCAAAATTTTTTTTTTAAACCTAATTGGGCTTAGTGGTGTTTCAAGGATGTTTGATATAATTATGTTTATTTCTCTAATCCTCATTTAGTCAATTTTTTTTTATTTAACCTAAGTCACCACGAAGCCCTTAAGACCTACGTGAGTGTCTTAATTAGATTTAAAAAAGGGTTAAGCTTTAAGTGATCATGATTCATGATTTAGATTTTATTTGAAAATCAAGATAGGGGTATTATAATTATTAACTTCAAAATTCATACCCCTAAGTAGGGAAGAAAGAGCCATGGAGGTTTGCGAGGAACGTTTCTTCTTCCTTGGAATGGTGGAATTTATTAATCTTAATTAAGAAAGTGCAATTGGTTTCTACCAATTAACCCCTTTAT
>NW_018225828.1:369751-372709 GCF_001263595.1 Phalaenopsis equestris | reverse complement strand
AAATTTCCAAAATTACAAATTACACATTTGCCCCTAAGGCTTCAACACTTCATAATTTGTCAAATTCAATTCAAATGAATTTGAATATTTTATCCTACCTCATTCATGGGTCAATTGAGACATGAGATGAGGAAATGTGATTTTCCAAAATTAATTTAATTTATATAATTATTTAATGCAAAAATAGGATTTCTCAAAGAAAAAAATAGGATTTAATAGGATTTCTCAAAGAAAATTCCTAACTTAACCAAGGTAAATTATAATCTCTTGAAATTTTTACTGGAGGTATACTTAGACTAGAGAACCCTTTGGAACATCAATTGACTAATCGAATATCCTATCCTTGGGATAATTAAATTGCTAAGTTTCACTGAGCAACGAGGTAGCTACACTCTAAACTCAGATGATTAATGGAACAATATGATGAGTCCAAAATGAACTTGGAGCATTTCAAGAGATCTTCAAAGTGATCTAAGGTCATGCCTCGGCACTTTGAAATCTATTGGACATTCTGAAGGACAAATTAGACTTGCCATGTTTTGCTCTAAAATTATCTACTAGGATCTCCCAAGATCCAACAAAATCATAGCCTGAGGTTTTGTAACTAAACCTTCATCTACTCATGTAATTTAAATTCCTTGCAATATTATATACATGCCTTGCAAGTATTGACCTTTCAGGTGACGGAACAAGAAGATTTGTGAGGTACCGTCTTTTCTTGTACTTTCCACGCTGTTTTTTTTTACTTACAAAACTTGCATGTTAAACAACGATGTCATCGTGCATGAAAAACAAAACTATTAGGATAGCCATAAAACCAAAACCAAAACTAAAATCAACCATGATAAAATTCACTGCCACAACATTCAAAATATAAAACAACTCAAAATTTAATTACAAACATCATTGAACAACAATTGCAACTAAATGAAGACGTCTCTATTGGATGATCGGGAACCCCTCGAAGGAGGTAACCTACGGTTGCTAACGAGGCTTCCCTCGGTTTAAATGAAAGTATGGAACTCATTAAGTTGAGTTTAGTAAATTCATTTGGTCTAAGTGAATCCAATAAAAAATAGTGGTACCGGAATGAGGGAACCGTAGGATTCTAACTGGTATCAACTTTAATATGCTCTCCCTCCTAATATTTAAAGAACTATAACCATAGAGACATCTGATTTGACATCATGACTTGACACATTAGAAAACTTAAATTTGTCACGACGAGAAGCTTGGAGCTAGCATTATGGGCGACACGACCATCTTCAACAGGAGGAGTATCTATAACAATATATTTTTCCTTAGAATTAAACAACAAGCCATAGGATTTCAAGGTTGTTTGCTTATGCAACATAAATCCTCACCTTATCTTTAGGCTTTTATATGACCCTGTTGTACAATATAAGATCTAACTCGATAACATCTAACTCGTCCTATGATTCCGAGGTTGTCGTTTGTCACGACCTAAACCCTCATGTCTTCCAGGTTATTTGTGTGATCATTTCACATAAATGTAAGTCCTAAAAAAATAAAATTGATAAGATGAAACCGTTAAATAATTTATCCTCAAAACTGAAGCCAAACAATAGGATAGCTTGGGAAGTCACCGAGGTTCACCTCTAGATCTATGACAACCTCTAGTTCTTCCTCCTTTGGATACTACAAAATGCTCCAAATTTGAGACATTCCCCTTTCACACCTCTATGTCCAATCTCGTTGAGAAGTCCTACCCTTTTGACCTCTTTGAAGATAATATTTCCTGATTTTTATCTAGAGTTTTCTTAGGTGACTTCGGTTTTCTAAGATGTAATTAACTATAGGGGCTTGCCCATATAGGAAGCTTTTCCAAACCTAGCTTAATATAAACCATATTTAATTCTTCATATTAAATAGGGGAACTTGTCGGCAAATAAAATGGTTTCGCAGACCAAACGGATATCATATATTTCTTAGTTTATCTGATCAAACCTCTCCCTCGAGTCTTGTGTTTATCTTTCGGGATAGATACAGGGTTTGAGATATCATTTAAACTATGAATAATATGTGATCGGTTTAATTTCATATTTTTCTAAATTATATATATGTAAATTAAATGGCAGAGGAGCTCCATAGTTTGATTTGGATGAGCTGGCCTCTAGGTTTGATTTGGGTGAGGTGCCATGGGAGGTGCCATGAGTTTTGGGCTTTTGTGGCGACTAGGTTGGCCGTCCCGCTAGGGGGTGATATATATAAATTAAACGCCTTTTTAAAGCAGGCGACGGGATTCCAATTCCGGCGGCCGAAAGCTTCCAACGGGCAACTCCAACCAAAAATAGTGTCGACAGCTTCTGGCGACTCCACTAGAGACTAGCTTTTCTCTTCATTTAAATTAGGAAATATTATCCTCATAACATCGGTAATGTGTTTATGTCCCACATGAACCAAATTACCCTTCGTCCGTTGACTTGCTTTACCCAATTCTGTCTTGTGAAAGTACATTCAACTCTTTTGGACTTCAGGACCGTTTGTTCGACCACCTTTGAACAGGAAGGTTCAGGAGGCGATTAAAAACTTTCTAAGCTTTATGTGGGGTCAGAACCCCAATAGGTGTGTTAGTGGACTAAATCCACCTGTGCATTATTGACCAAAAGAAAATATGTTGAGATTTTCATACCTATTTTACACTGATTTTGATGATATTGCACTTTATAGAAGGGTATTTTTTATGTTTTGTTGTAGATATGATGAATTATGGTCATTGCAGCAAAAAGATGCAAAAACGGTGCAATTTGGGGCAAAAACAAGCAAGAAATGAGATTTTTCCCTGAGAGGTTAAGGCAATCAGTTGGGTGAAATTTGGGGACATAGCCTATTTGGGCCTAAATTTGGGAATGTTGGAGTTAGGCCAAAATCAAATGGATTTGAGGCTTTACCATGGTCAATTGATGGTTGATTCTGATGTATAGGAATGTTATCAAT
>NW_018225828.1:361393-368922 GCF_001263595.1 Phalaenopsis equestris | reverse complement strand
TGTGTGTTGAAGGGTAGATGTGAGCCCTTAGGCGAGGGGAAGGGGGGAGCCCCGAAGGGAGAGCCGGTATCCTCCCAGCCTAGCCACGGATTCAGTAAACAAGCATAAGATTAGTCAATGTTCTTTATGCTAGACCAAAGGGTAAAGAATAAGATTGCTCCTATTTGACACATACAATATTTAATGCATCTCATTCCCTTACATTATCTTATTCATTACATAAGAATAGTAGTTTTTAATATCTCAAAATCCTCCAAACCAATTCATCTAAAAAGGGTTATCTTTAGAATTAATATTTGCATTTAGTTATAGTTACTATCTTTACATTTAACACTTGTATTTAGGAGTAGTTGCTAGATAAAATATCATTTTAATCGACATTCCAACTTAAGGATTAATTGTAATAGACTAGGATTTGACTAAGGACCTCTTATCTCACTTCCCTGTGGGATCGATAAACGGGACTCCACTAGAGCCCTGTATTACTTGAGCGATACGTATACTTCCGTTTGAAATTGTGACTTTACAAAATCATTATAAATATATAAATCTCGGTTCATAAATTCTTGCATATAAAAAGTCGCTGTCAATTATGCGTTGTTAAGTTGGTCCCGCACTGGGTCTTGAACTGCATTTTTTTTCCCTTTCGCGTTTAATATGCTATTTTGCAAATTAAATTGAATTGTGTTGTGCTGCGCGCACTTTTTTAATTTTCCTTATATTAATTAAATCTTTCTACTTTCAAACTAGTTTTACTAAAATTATAAAATCTCCACAAATTAAATAAAGACTTACCCGGTCCACAAATCGACCCCTGTTAATTTTAGTGCTCGCACTAAGATTAAGAGGTATTGGCCAAATAACTAACCTTAGAGCTTTCTTTTTTTGAAGTTACTGCAATGGCGCTCCCAATGCTCACTTTTTCCTGCAACCTTCCGACAAACCGCAGTGCCCACAATGTCACTTCCACCATCAAGTTCGGAGTCAGATTTGAATATCTCTAGGTCGTTCTCAGGAAAGCCCCGTTGGTCATAATGAAAGTCGTTGCCTAGGGGTTCAAGAACCGTCTGCTGAGTTTAACCTGAATTTCTCTAAGGATTTCCTTTTTTACAAGAAGATCAAGACTATTGCCATCGCGACACTTACCAAGCCTGTTGTTCCCATTTCTACTAAGGGAAAAGAAGTTATAATCATTGAAGACCCGACTAAAGGATTGGTTGCTCGCGGTCAGTGTTTGAAATCATATTAAGTTCGGGGACTGCACCGTTAACCCGAACCCAAAGGAGAAATCGCAGCCGGAAGGTTCGAAGGGCTACTGAAGCCCAGATTTCTAAAGAGGTACCTGTTGATGAAGTTCCTCACCAGGAGGAGTCAACATCACCATAAACCTATCCACTTTTGCAAGGGAGAAGATTCTATCCCTTAATGGATACTAAAATATACGAAAGTATCCAGAAGATTGCCACTACTTTACCATCTCCTCATAGACACGATGGGGAGAAGAAGAAGCCTCCTCCTATAACCCGAGTCAGTTCAGTTTTTCAGAGACTAGCTGCCAAAGAAGGTTGTTCAGTTGGCGTGGTGCAGGAGGCCGGGAGACAGTGCATCCAGATGTTAAGTCGTACATCCCATTACATACAAAACCAAATTAGAGATGGGCTCCTGAAGATGTTGAGACAAGAGAACAGCCTCAGAGGATTTCCACAGCAGAATTAGAAAGAATGTGCAGAGTCAAAAGAAAAGAGTTCGAGTTCTACGAAGAAGTCTGAGGTAAAATTGTCAACATTTTGGAAGGCTTGGTGCTGTACATAGGGGTCTTCTCAGAAAATGATGAAAAAATAATTTTAGACTATGAATTCGACCTAAGAGACAAAGGTCGAGCTGATCAACTGAGGCCAAGAACTTATTCAAAGCCGCAAAAATGGATGCGTGGGAAATGGAGAATAACCATTCAATGTGGTTGTTACTACAATTTTATTGAAGATAGACAAGGGAACCCCCAAGTATCTTGAGATACGATGAGGTGGATCCAATGCCTTATGGAATAAAGAGAATGGTCAAGAGGATGATTCGATGGAGTATACTACAACTCAACTACATCCCAAACAGCTGCATAATTAATATTTACGAGAAGGGGGATTGCATTGCTCCCCATATTGATCACCATGACTTTGTTAGACCTTTTTGCACAGTGTCTTTTTATGAGCAGAAGCAACATACTCTTTGGAAGATAAATCGACATCATTGTCCTTGGGGAATTCAGAGGGTCCGTTGAGATTTGCTGCCGGTGGGTTTGGTACTAGTCTTAAAAGGAAATGGGGCCGATTTGGCCAAACACTGCATCCCGGGAGTGCGATATCCTAGGATATCTGTAACATTCAGAAGAATGCAAGACAGCAAAATACCGTGAGGGTTCTGTCCAGACTCAGAATTGGAGGAGCTACAATCTTATGAGCTATGAGAAGGTTGCACCTCTAAGTACCCGTAAAAGGTTCTGGAGCGTGGCTTAGTAGGTCAGCTTGATCAAAAGCTCACCCCATCAAGGATGGGCAGTCAGTGGACACATTTTTGTACCATGTTTTATTGCAGTAGATATGATGAGACATGTTTCAGATATGTTCAGCTTATGATATGTATTCAGTATATGATGTTTCAGATGTATTCATCATGTTGTCTTTTGATAGTTCAGCATGTACTCAGTCTGTAACTAGTACATGAAGCAGATTAATGAAATTTCTTTCAGATTTCAACTTGCTTGTCAAATCGCCCTCTTCGTGCGATTGATAAAGAGCCACGAAACCATACGTTGGTTCTAAATTATAGTGAACAAAAACTATACAATGAGAGCCTGATATTAGAACTTAAATTAAATTTTGAAAATAAAATTTGATGATTAAATGTGATAAAAATAATAAGAAAAGAAAATGATAAATATGTTGAGTTTGTTTCTCTCTAGTTCAAGATTTCTTACTCTTTGCTTGCGTAGCATCACTACCGTAGTCTGCACCAGTTTTCTTCATATCCCAACAGAATTTCATATGCTGCATAAAATCTCACAAAATTTCACAATTTTTCCTCAACATGTCGATCTTCACATGACACATATCTATGAGCTCAACACTACAAATTCTCGACACTATTTTCATTTTTTTCTTGGAGACAATACCGATGTGAGTTATTTGGCTTTCCTCCCCAGTGTAGTGAATTTACCTTGCCTGATCGGCTCTTGAATTAGATGTTAGTCATCGTGCTTTCCTTCTCAACCTGATCTTTTCCACTACATCCTGGGTTGGATGTGAGTCATTGAGCTTTCCTCCTTAATGTAGTGAATTTTAGTGAATTTACCTTGCCTGATCACTTTCCCTGATCAGCTCTTGAGTTAGATGTTAGTCGTCGTTCTTTCCTTCTCAACCTGGTCTATGTACACAGCTTCTTGGGTTGGATGTGAGTCATTGAGCTTTCCTCCACAATGTAGTGAATTTACCTTGCCTGATTGGCTCTTGAGTTGGATGTTAGTCTTTGTGCTTTCCTCCTCAACCTGGTCTGTGTCCACTACTTCTTGGGTTGGATGTGAGTCATTGAGCTTTCCTCTCAAATGTAGTGAATTTTCCTTGCCTGATTGACTCTTAAGTTGGATGTTAGTCGTTGTGCTTTCCTTCTCAACCTAGTCTGTCCACTACTTCTTCGGTTGGATGTGAGTCATTGAGCTTTCATCCCCAATGTAGTGAATTTACCTTGCCTGATTGGCTCTTGAGTTGGATGTTAGTCGTCGTGCTTCCTTCTCAACCTAATATGTGTCCACTGCTTCTTGGGTTGGATGTGAGTCATTGAGCTTTCCTTCCCTATGTAGTGAATTTACCTTACCTGATTGGCTCTTGAGTTGGATGATAGTCATCGTGCTTTCCTTCTCAACCTGATCTTTTCCACTACCTCTTGGGTTGGATGTGAGTCGTTGAGCTTTCCTTCCCAATGTAGTGAATTTACCTTGCCTGATCAGCTGTTGAGTTGGATGTTATTCGTTGTGCTTTCCTTTTCAGCCTGTTCTTTTCCACTACCTCTTGGGTTGGATGTGATTTGTTGAGCTTTCCTTCCCAATGTAGTGAATTTACCTTCCCCAATGTAGTGAGTGAATTTACCTTGCCTGATCAGCTTTTGAGTTGGATGTTAGTCGTCGTGCTTTCTTTCACTTGTGTCCACTACCACTTGAGTTGGATGTGAGTCAACGAGCTTTCCTCCCCAATGCAATGAATTTACGTTCCCCGATCAGCTCTTGAGTTGGATATGGGTCCTTGTATTTTCTTTCTCAATCTGATTATTTCTACTACCTCTTGGGTTATATCTGAGTCCTTGAGCTTTCCTTCCCAATGTAGTGATATGTTTTCGGCAACCTCTTAGGTTGGATGTGAGTCGATGTGAGTCCTTGAGTGAGCTTTCCTTCCTAATGTGACCCAAATCTTTGAGATAGGTATGAGATCACCTTAAATGGAGTGAGGCATCTGATTCTCTTTCCAAGATTGATACTTGAATTGCAATTCTCATCCCGGGGTCAGCACCTAACTACTGATTCTCGTACTCCAAAACACTCGAAACTTGATAATTTGAAATCCATCTTATAAATCCCCTATCGAGAGTTCCGAGCTCTAAGTTTCGATCAAATATTCACTTTCCAATTCCCCAGTGGAAATAACTGTCACCCAATTCTACTCTATGTTCTAGGTTTGTTGACTTAAAAGTCTGTGTTGGTTTTATTTATATCATGGATCATCGCCAGTACATGCGGTGTGCTTGCCCGACACACCACATCTATTGGGGGTCCATTTGTTGACCTCATTTTTTGGTTGAGGTCTAGTTTTTCCTCTTTAGTAGCTTAGGGTCTAGCCATAATATTTTCTTATTGACTATTTTTAGAGGACTAGAAAGGGAACCTTTACCATTAAAAATTCTAAACTCTTCTCTGCTCAACGTGAAGTTCCACATATTGGTCATAACCTCTAGCACTTAGTAGGTGGGGTCAGTATGAAGGAGCTCATGGAGAGTCCCCATAGGATGGTCAAATCTTAAGATTAAGACTGGGTGATCTGGTCTTGGCTAGGTTAGCTTGAACATACTTGCTCACACACCCCAAACCTCAGGACCCCTTATGTTGTTCTCCTGACTCATTTTGGAGAGCTCATATAAATGGAGCTATACCCCTAGTCCTTGGCTAAGAGGGTTAGGACCAGCATGTTGAACATCCAAAATGAATCCTCATATGGCTCCTATTGGTTTGGCATGGTTTCATGGCTTAGTTGCTCATATTGGCCCAAAATCACAAAATTACCAAAAAACCCCTACAACCCTACTTTTTGCCAAAAATCCCAAATTACCCAAAATAACAAAATTTTTCCAAAAGCCATTTCAAATCACTCAGTGTTACTTAAATTGACCAAAATTGACCAAAATCATAAATTTCCAAAATATCCCCGAAATTGTCAAAATTACCAAAATGCCCCTCATTACCCAAAATTTTCAAAAATTCAAAAAATTCTCAAAAATTTCAAAATCATCCCAAATATTCTCAATTTCATTTTTTTAACCATCACATTGACCAATTTTATCCAATTTGACCAAAATCCCCAATTTGCCCTCAAAGACCCAATTTCCTCAAATTAGCCTCAATCTTGGCCCATTTGATCCCAATCTTGCCCAATTTCAATTCCAAATAAAAATTCAATTTTTTCAATCCTAATCTAAAAAAAATTCAAGCCCAATTTGACCCAATTAAAAGCCCAATTTCATCCAAATAAAAATCCCTAATTTTGACGATATGTCTAAATCCGCCAAATTTGCCTCCCAATTCAATTCAAAATCACTTGAAACCCTTTCCAAATTCCTCATGACATCTCTCTACACCAAATTAAACATTTAATTGACCCAAATTCACCCCTAATTTTAAAAGCACAAGCCCACCATACTTAATTCCAAGAGCCTAAATCCAAAACCCCCATGACATGAAATTTCTTATGTCATCCATTTTATTAAATCAAACTATACTCCTTGAAATTCATCATTTCATAACACCAAATCAAGCCTCATGACAAACTCCACAAAAATATCCCATAAACCCAAAAATTCTTTCTCATGCAAATTGACCAAGCCAAGGACAAGCCATGAAGCAATCTCCAAGCCATATGCAAGCCATATGAGTCATGCTCATGTCACCCTGCATGTCAAAATCAAAACCTTTTGGATAGCCACCAAAATCAAACCAAAACTAAAATCATACAAGATAAAACTCACCGCCACAAAATTCAAATTATAAGACAACTCAAAATTTAACCACAAATAAATGAAACAAAAATTGTAACTAAATTAAAATGTCTATATCAGATGATTTGGAATCCCTCGGAGGAGGTAACCTTCGGTTGCTAACAAGATTTCTGAGTCTAAATGAAAGTATAAATGAAAGTATGGAACTCATTTAGATGAGTTTAGTAAATTCATTTAGACTAAGTGAATCTGAAAGAAAATAGTGGTGCTAGAATGAGGGAACCATATGATCTTAACCGGTGTCGCTCTAATCAACTTCAACATCCCACATAATATTTGAATAACCATAATCTTACGAAGCATTTGATTTGACATCAGGACCTAACACAATAGAAAAATTAAAATTGCCACGACGAGGAGTTTGGAGCTAGCATCGTGGGCAACACGATTATTTTCAACAGCAAAACATGTCTACACCTGCTAAACCATTCCTTATGATTAAACAACCAAGCCATAGGTTTTTGAGGTTGTCCGCCTAGTGCAACATAAATCCTCACTTTTTCTTTAGGCCATTTTATAACCCTGCTGTATAATATAAGCCATAACTCTTTTTAAGATTCAGAGGTTGTCGTTCGTCATGATGTAAATCCACACATCTTTTAGGCTATTTGTGTGATCGTTTCATATGAATGTAAGCCCTAATTAATAAAATTAATAGGATGAAAGACTTAAATATTTCTCCTCTAAATTGAAGCCAAACTGTAGGATAGCTTGGGAAGTCACCGAGGTTCTCCTCAGGATCTGTGTCATCCCCTAATTCTTCTTCCTTTGGATTCCAAAAATAAAATGTTCTAAATTTGAGCCATTCTCCTTTCACATCTCTTTGTTTGATCTCCTTGAAAAGTCCTATCCTTTGAAATTCTTGAAAATATTATTTCATGATTTTTATCGAGAGTTTTCTTAGGTGACTTCGATTATCTAAGATATAATTAACTATAAGGGCTTCCCTTTATAGGAAACTTTCAAGAACCCAGGTTAATATAAACCCTATTTAATTTTTCATATTAAATAAGAGAACTTGTTGGCTTATAATAAAATGATTTTGTAGACCACGCGGATGTCATACATTTCTCAGTTTATTTGATTGAACCTCACTATCAAGCTATGTGTCTATCTTTCGAGGTAGATACATAGCTTGAGGTGTAGCTCTTTTTCATCTAAACTTCAAAAGATATGAGATCGGTTTGATTTCATATTTTTCTAAACTTATATATATATAT
>NW_018225828.1:351916-361366 GCF_001263595.1 Phalaenopsis equestris | reverse complement strand
ATATATATATATATATATTAAATGTCCCTTAGAAGCAGGCGATGGGATTTCCATTCTGGTGGCCGACAGCTTCCACGGGACGATCCCCCCTTAAATTGTGCTGACAAGTGTTAACCAGTCGTTCGACTCGCTTGGGTCTAGCCGACTGAGGCGGTCGGTCAAATGACAACCCCCTTTGCCAAAGCAAAATTTAATGGGTCAACTTGTTGTGATCGAACTCCTTTATATGGAGTTTGGGCAGTCGTGACTTTAGGCGTGGTTCGTCGATTGAATCTCTCTCCATAATGTGTTGATTGACTCCGACTGGGGGTTTGGTCGTTGAATGAAAGGTTCAGATCGTGCCCTTTTATTCTGACACCTTGATTACCCAGTCGTTATCCTGGACTACTATTGCTTTGAGATTTGTGTTGGCAGTTATAATGTATACATATTCGTTTCTTAAGTTTTCCAACTCCTTGAAAGTGATATGTAGGATAAGAATAGAGAAACTATTTAATAATTAGTGGCACTAAATTCAAGAAAAATATGTCGATAATTAACTCTCCTTTGAATATTGTGCCCAACATGCTTATAAATAGAGTCATATGCTTGCCATGAGATTTGTCGCTGTCATTTTTTTTTCAATTAATCGAGTTGGATCATGATTGATGGTTTGTGTCAGATCACCGTGAACCCCAAAATTCTTGCCAAGCCATGCTATGGGCCCTTGGTCTATGCAAAGAAGAATAAGGTTAAGAAAGGGAAATGGTCGAGGCATGAAACTACACCAACTGATTGATCGCGCAGAAATTTGTGTAGCTTAATAATAATGATGTAATGTAACCCAAACTATAACGCAATTATAATGAAAATGATTTATCTTTAAAATCCTCGTTTAAAATCCCAATTCCCGTTTACATATAATGCAAGTATACGTATCGTTCAAGTAATATAGGGCTCTAATGGAGTCCTAGATATCGATCCCGTAGGGAAGCATGAAATATATATAAGCTAACTAATTATATTCTATTATAAAATAAAAAAAAACAAAGTAAAGTGTAAAGTTTGACATTAAACTACTTATGTGAAATGCTTCTAAATATGCAGATGTACGACTATAACAAGTAAACTAAATTAGATGCTAAACTTTCAAAAGTAAATTTCTGAAATAAAATAAAGGTTTTGGTGGACAAAAAGTTTAAGTATGAGAAAACATCCTTCCCCTTTATAATGAAAATATGGCTTGTGAAGAAATTGAAATCATTTGAAAAACATATTTAAAAATTATTTTGTGCCAAATAAGAGCAACCCTCTTCCGAGCGCTATAAACAACATTGACTAATCCAGAGTTTGGTCCCTAATTCTGTGGTTAGGCTGAGAGGATACCGACTATCACTCCAGAGCTCCCACTATTCCCTCCCCTGAGGGCTAACATGCTCGCATTAGTTTCCAATCAACTGAACCAAATTGGGGATTCTAATCTGTCACCTTAAAATCTTTCAATTCTACATCCAATAAAGTATATTTAACTATTTATTTACACCCAATCTCATGGATGAAATACTCTCCAATGTAATCAAATGTGATTCTCCCTTTATTTTAGAAATCGTATTCCCTTTTCATAACATATAATTCTCAACATAATTTAACAATTCAAATGGTTAAATCGAAAAGTAAATGAAGATCAGAGTTCAAATCATCACAAATTATTGACATTTAAAACCGTAGAAAACAAAATTAATTCTTCACAAGTCCATTTCTTCAAAGGACTTCAAAGTAGGGAGAAGGATAAAGAAGACTACTCAGAATTCATGATAAAGATACAATAAAACACGTATTTCATATATAAAAACAAGTTTACAACCAAAAGAAATGAAAAGTACAATTTAACTCACAACCCTTTCCAAGCAATTCCTTAGAAGTTCTCTCCAAGCCTTTCTCTCTTTACAATCTCTCCTAATTCTCACTTAAGAATGTAATGAAGAATAAATCTTTCACCTTCCCTCTCCTCTTACAACCCTAGAATAAAATCTCCTAAAATCTCCTCCAAAATCTCCTCCTTTTTCTCTCTCTAACTCACACCTATCCTCTCTCTCTAACTTTTTCTTCCCCCCCTCTTCCAAAGTCCCTTCAGAAGTTCCCTTTTATTGGCTGCCTCTCCTCTCTGAAAAGAGTCTCAATTCCCTCTAAAATTCAAAATTCAAAACTTTGAATTTCAAAAGATGTGCCTCCTTGATCCAAGAGTCAAATCCCTTCAAATTGGAACCTTCCAAAGTGTCTACATACATTAAATCACTCCATGGGGTGCTTAGAAAAAGTTTCCCTTTGAAAAATTGCGCAAAATTCGTCTCGGACCGCCTTAATTTGAAAATTTCACACTTGGTGCATCATGCGTCAATCTGGCGCCTCATGCGCCAGTGCTCTGAATTTTTGCTCTAAATTTTGTTTTTTTTTGCCATTTTTGCTTCAAATGCCTAAAAATGGTATACTTGAAATAAAAACACAAAAATACATTTCTTTAAAGTGCAATATCACAAAAAAAGTACATAAAAAAGGTACTTAAAATAGTATGTTATTTTCGTGGATCAAAATCCCTAAAGGTACCTTTTTTTTTCGTGGATTAAAAAAGGTACTTAACTTAAATGTTACTTGTCCTCAAGTGACACTTTTATTACATAAAAGCATATGATTTTAGGATAGAGATTAACTTATCACTTATATACTTTAGTTCAATAAATAGAATAGAAAAATTTAAGAAAAACATTTAATAACTTATGTTCCAACTCAAAGTCTAAGAATATATAGTAATCAAATTTAATATTTCTAAATCTTTATTCTTTTCAAGAAGAATTGCAATTTATCATGCTAATGACATTTAGAACATTCATATGAAAAAGAACTTTATAAAAACTTTACTAGAAATGCTACTAATACTTCAATATAACTTTAGAAAATGTAATAAAGCTCCTTCCTTAAGTAGATTCAAGTGAAACCAATTTTTGATTAGACATCTCCTCAAGCTTCTCCTCACCTATTTTTTTTCTTTTTTTCTTTTATTTTATTTTCTTTTTTTTTCTTTTAGGATATTTTTAATCCTTTATTTTATTTTTCTTTTTCCTTTTTCAAGTGAGGATTACTATAATTGGATATCTTTTAATAGTTTTGAACTTCACTATCCTCTTCTTAAAGTCAAAACTCCACACCCCTCCTTACTTAATAAAGTTATACTAGTTTACGATTTTTCATAAAGCCTCATTTCTTTCTTCTTACATGAAACTCTAAAATTCTTAACATTTTAAAAATACAATTTTCCTTTACTTAAAATAGAAAAACATAGTCTTATCCTATCATACCAAATATCTTTAACTTTAGAATTGACCTTCATTATTAAAAATTTTTTACCTAAATTTACTATAATATTTATAAACATAAGTATAGTCATTTCTAGTTAAATCTTAATATCCATGTATTTACTAATTGGGTGTTTGGTAGCATACTTTTAATAGGATTTCGCCATGGATTTAACTTAAATTCAACAAAACATAAAAAAAAAAAATTCCCCCAAACTTAAATTTTTAAATGATTAAGCATGAAAAACTGAAAATACTGGGTGAAAGAAAATAGTTAATACATAAAAAAATGACTTACTTGATGCATGAAAACAAAAACTAACATGAAAACAAAAACTAACATGTAGAGGATTTCTGATCATGAAATTGGTTCTGGTATACTGCACGTACTAATTGTAAAGCTACATGCATGTTTTAAGGCATTATAAAAAACATAATATATTCTAAAGAACTTGCTGGGAATTAAACACATAAATACAAAAACTGAAAAATACAAAAACTGAAAAATAAAAAATAACTGAAAAATAAAAAATGAAAATACTACGCATTCAACAAGCTCAAACTGAAGATACTAAAAATAAAATTGAAAATTAAACAATCTATAATTACTATTTTAAACTACAAGTCCATAACACAACATTAAAAATTCTTTTGCTACAACAAGTTTTCCAAATAAAAGTACACCAAAATAAAAACACAAAAACATCAAAATAACTAAACAAGACTCATAAAATATCAATCTTCATCTCCTTCCACTCCATCATCATCATCTTCTTCTTCTTCTTCTCTTGCTTCTTCATTTTCATCATGAATGGGAGCATAAGGGACAAAGCTGGGGAAAACAAGAAAGTTCATGTTAGGTTCACCCATGAAGTGTCTAACAATAGCATTTTGAAAATCTATATCATGTTGAACCCTCCTCTGCTGATATTCATCATTATATGCATTCTTTGCATCTATCTCTCCCAACTGACTTTGTATATTAATAATATCACATTGTTGAATCATAAGCTGGTCCATAACACCTTCTAAAGATGCAGCACTAGAAGTAGATGCCTCTGCAACATATGTAGAGAGCATATCCCTTCTTCCACTTCTAGACTCTAAATGATTCTACTCTCTGAATCATATATTTCCCAATTGGATTCTGAGGCTGTAATCTTTCTTCATTTTCATGGGATTCAACTCCTGATTGTTCACATAAAGTGAAAAGGGAAAATCTGGGCAGGATATCCCAAGCCTCTAGCAGTAGCACTACCAGCTATCCTCTGAGCATGATGAACTATAAGTGCACCAATGTCTATTACCTTCATATTTTAAATGCAATAGTTCAACACAGCTCGATCCTTTGTAACATCAGCAAGATGATTTGTAGGTAAAAGTTTGGCAGAGATGAAATGGTGCCATATTTTTTACTGAATAGTTAACATGGAAGCAGGAAAGTTAACTATCTTTTTATTCTTTATCTTCCACTCTCCTCTTCCATCAGTCAAAAAGGCAATAACTTCTTCCAATGATGAACCAGTGATAGAAAAAAGTGGTATATTCATCGTGGAAGACATTTCTAAGTCCATAAAATGCATTGATCCTTTCAGAGATAAATGATCCCGACTGTTTATATGCAACAGTATAACAATGTATTTAATGATACTTTTTACTTATGTTTCCTTACTTTGCAACAAACCCAAAACTTGATCCTGAAGAAAATAAGAATATAAATTTTTAATTTATATATATATTGGGATACTACAAAAGTATATGTATCGTTATCAAGCCATATAAGACTTTTTGATTAAGACCTGAATATCGAACCGCAATATGCACTATTTATCAACAAATATTTATCAACAAACCTTCTATTTGAAAAGACAATTATTTAAACTATAGATATTTTCACGGTAGGTAAAATTTAATTCTTTTTTGTATTTTGATATTTTGACAAAACAATAAAACTTCTAAAGATAACTTGAGTTTATGTAAAAGAAAAACACTTGATATGAAAATATATTTCTTCTTATCATGAGTCTATAATAAGTATACGAATTCTATTGTGGAAGTATGCAAATTGTATTGTGTCAATTAGGAGCAATAATATTTTTTCCCTCACTAGAGGTGCTATAAAAAATATTAGCTAATTTAAAGTTTAAATAGTTCTGAAGACCGGTTAGGCAGAGAAGATACTAGCTCTCACTCTAGAGTTTCCTCGATTCCCTCCACCTGGGGGCTAACATCTCATATCAAAACCTAAAACAATAAACCAAGTTGTGGCTTTAACATGTCACTTTAAAGTCCTCTAACTCTACACCATTCAATGATTATTTCTCTATTTATTTGCACTAAATTATATGAATTACATTCTCATTCATACAACATCATGTGATTCTGTCCAATTATTGACGGAGACAATACCAGCCCAATTCTTACATGTTCTCACAACAAATTTTAACATCTGAATAGGCCAAATCAAGAAGTAAATGATGTACATGGATTTAAATAATCACAACTTCTTCCAACATTAAAGATCAATACTCTCCACAACTTTCATCCAACACTTTAATTACTTATCATTTTAAGGAGAAGGATGAAGAAAACTAATCAAAATCCATGGAGAAAATAAAACCACACTTTAGTTTAAAAGTAGAAATCATTGTCAAACCAATAAGAAGTCTTGATATAAAACCAAAACTAGTTTAAAAATAAAAGATAAAAACTTATCTCAAATCCTCCACCAAACTCTTGAAGTTTCTTTGAATCTCTTCTCTTTTACAACACTCTTGACTCTCTCACAATAAAATTAAAAACAAAAAGGATAAAGTAAGTTTGTGGTGCCTGAAAACCTCTCCAAAACTACCTCTAACTCTTCTCAGAACTCCCACTTTCGTGGCTTTTCAACACTTCTTAGAACTTTCAAGCACACTTTAAAAAAGTCTCAACTTCCTTCTTTTATAAATCTCCAAAAGGTGGCTTGATAACTCTTCAAAATGTGTCCTAATTCGATGTATTATCCAAGGAATGTCTCATTTCATAAGTCTTCTAACCATATTTTTGTTTCTATTGGACATAACCACCCTCTTTAGCCAATAGGTGCCTCAAAGACACCTTCAAAATTCAGCAAAATGAATTTAACCGTCACATAACTGCCTCTGGCGCTTAAGCTTGAGGCCTCTAACTCTTAGGCACGACCTTCTCTGTTTCACCGACGCTTAGGAGCCAAAACACTTTAGCACAATTTTCACATTTTTGCTCCCAATTTGATCATTTTTTACTCCTTTTAGCATTTTTCATCTTTTTACTTGTACCTGAAAGAAGAACACACAAATACCTTCCATTAAAGCTCAATATCTAAAAAATAGGTATAAAAATGTGTCTAAAAATACTATATATTTTAGGTGTATCAGTAAACTCGACTTGCGTACCTCTCACAAAAATGTGATCTTTCACAGTGAAGCTTAAGTTTGCATGAAACTTCCGGACCATAGGAACGATCACCACAACAGTGAAGTAGCATAATCACTCCCAATTTATGGCGCGAATCAACCTCTTGACCTCACCTCCCGGGTTTGTAAACGCTCACTCTTGGATCATTCTTTTATTCTCAAATAAGATATTGTAACTGTGTTGGGGTTTAAAACTAACAAATCGTCGAGCATCAAAGTCATCGGTCGGTCTTCCTTGCTTAACTCGTGGAGCCATTGGAAATGCAACTCGTGGAGCCATTGGAAATTCTACAAAAATCTAAATAAATTCCAAATAAATTACTAAATCAAAAATCTAACTCCCTAAGCAAGATTATTTGGTAAGAAACTTTTCACCAAGAGTTTCCTTTAAGCACTTTCATCAGAAATCCCATTTTTCGGATCTCCCTAAATCCATGGTGAAAATAACTAAGTTATAGTGAAGCTCTTACCAAGAGAAAATAAAATCTATGATTTTTATCCTATGAATCCTTCTCTTTAGCCCGCATTGTGATGCCCAAGATCAAGTTCTTGAGGTAGAAGATGACTCAAGCGGAAAAAATGGAGGTTGTCCGTGTGATTTTGCGGTTTTCTAGGTAATATAGCGTGTTCAGACATTTGGTGCATCATGCATCAGAGCATATTTTTGCCCAATTTTGGTTTTTGTGGAAATCTGCTCCGTACTACTTTATATCAACCTCTATTTAACTCAAATAAACATTTCTAAGCATAATTAAAAGTCAAAATAACATTAAATTTTCACAAACAACACAAAACTCATATTTATATACGAAATCCAAGTTATTATTAACAACACAAAACTCATATTTATATACGAAATCCAAGTTATTACAAACTAACATTTTTCAAGCCAACACATAACAAATTCAATGTTTTAAAGCAAACCAACATCCTATACACTGAAATCTAAACATCAAACTTCACAGCAAATAACATAAATAGTTCAACAACTTAAAGCAAAGCAATCCAACATAAGAAACTATAACAAATAATACTAGACAAAACATTCCGTGCTTAATTCAATATCACTCATCTTCGTCACTCTCGTTCTCCTAGAGATCTCCCATAGACTGGTAGTGTACATAAAGATTGTAGAAGAGCCTAAATGGAAATTCATCAGTTACATTTTCCTCCTCAATCAATGCATGCTTCTTGAACATATGTACCAAACTATCTTCAATACGCCCTGTATGTTCAAAATGTTCATTAAGTTTCCAATCTAGGTGATCCAACATTTCTGAAATATTCTCAATTGCATGTATAAGATTATGCACCTCTTTCTCTATCTTTTTAATTCTTTTTCAAAGTGCACTCGAGTTGTAGTAGGGCTTAAAATAACACTCTCCTTCGTGACATTACTAATTTTCATAGTAGGCAGTAATTTCAAGGAAATGAAGAAATGTCATGCCTTTGATGTAGGATTTAATAATGTTGAAGAAAAACTCACATTCTCATCATATCGGGCTTCCCAATTAGCATCTTCATCCATAAAGTAACAGTAGAGTTCATTCATGTTGTCTCTTGTAGGGGTAAAACTTGCATAGTGGTAGACAGACACATAACTTTTCATTGATTCTTGAAGGAGTGAACTGTACAAACCTACCTCACACATAAATAATTCCTTGGTTGATCCCTTGAAGATTTGCATAAAATTATTTCACCACAGAGATGACTACAATAGTAGTAATGTAACAAAGCACTTCCCAATGCCTCTACACAATAACTTCTTTGACTCAAGTATTCTGTGTGTTGAATCCTCGATGCAAAAATGCCCTCTCTTTGATAAGTCTCTTCTTCACTATAACTTGATCATGCAACTTCTGTACGTCAAAACTGATGAACTTCCTTCGGTTGAAAATTCCAATTTTAGCGGAGTTTCTAGAGTAGGAAGCCATGGAAATTCAAAAGTCGTGATTCTTCCCTCGTTTTCTTCCCTAAAATATGTCTTGGAGTCGATTTTTAGGAGTTATTTGAAGGTTCCCCCACCAAAAAACCACCAAAAATCGCCATTCGACATGTTTTAATAATTTTTGTCTCCATGACGCATCATGTGCCGATCTGGCGCATCATGCACCAGCTCTCTGGAATTTGGCACATCATGCGCCAGTTCCAAAACTTGGTCGTTTCGATTTTTATCAAATAAATTCTCAACCTTTTCACAACATTAGGCAAATAAAGATGTTTCTAAATATTTTTCTTAAATACATGGATTATATAAAGAGATAAACAAAAACATACATATAAAATTTTAAACAAAAACTCAAAAATCAAAGTAAACAACGATACATATGGGTTGCTCCCACAAAACGACCATTAAAGCACTTGCTTTAATGTCGTCAGCCCGACATTCTCAGTCTCATTCGGGGTGATCCAACATGATAGTCTCTTTAAAATTTGGTGTCTCTTTAAAATTTGGTTTACTCTTTAAAATTTGGTTTATGACCATCAAAATATGGTTTCAATCTATGCCCATTTACTTTAAATAATTTTCCAGTCTTAGGATCTTCAATATTACCTGCTCCATAGAGATAGACATTTATAACTTTGAATGACTTTCCACATAGACTTCAATTTTTCAGGAAATAATTTTAACCTTGAATTTTATAACTAAACTTCATGTTCAGGTTCAAATTCTATTTTTATTA